>NW_015542582.1:126093-133132 GCF_001515605.1 Sinocyclocheilus anshuiensis
CTAGCAAAATAGGGGTGAGACCCTTTTGGGGTAGGGGCGTGTTTGTTTTGGTGATTTCAAATGTCAACATTGGATACCAGAAATCGCTTACCCCACCTTTAATCTGGTTTATATTGGTGTTTATAATAATAATAAAAGGTATAATAAATAAATAAATAGATTTATATATGGTTTGTTATAAATGTTATTATTTTTTACTCATTTTATTTAATAAGTTTATTTTTAATTAAATTGGACAAAATTTGCAATTAATTTTCATAAAATCAGTATATACGAAGTAATATATAAATGACTAAATAAAATTCTGCATATATATATATATATATATATATATATATATAGTAATAATTATTATAAAATATATATAAATGTACTGTACTGGGATACAGTATTCTGCACATTTTGCCATTTTACATACAACATACTGTACTGTAGGAAAAAAAGCACAAAGGTGTATGGTCTCCAGATCACAACCATACTATTTCCAAAAAAACAGCAGGCATCACAGTATATACTGCTCAGTATGCAGTGTGCTAGTATTCAGGGATTTCCAGATCGTGTTCTCACTGCGTTTGCATCATCACATGCTGGTCATCGGCGTCTGTCTCCTGCGCTCGGCTCGGACCGATGGTGCAGGCGGTGGGTCTGTGTTATGAAGAGAGTGTGGGGTTTTATGAGTGTCAGTGGGAGGACAGGAGGACACACAGGGCCCTCAGAATGATGAATGTGCCGCGGCTCACTCGCATTATCCTCGGTTATTATATCAGCTCTGAATCTGCTGATATGAATCACAGCAGTGTCTGCCGTCACTCCAGCACTGCATGGATTCATACTCGTGAAGATACACAACGCCGTCGTCTGCCAATAATAAAACCCGGGATGAAAAGAGAGAACGAGAGAACAGAGGAAGAGAGGAGGAAATGACAAAGACATCAAATAGAGATGAGAGGAGGTGGACAATAAGTCCTGCAGCTGGCAGGACTGAAAAGAAATAAGAGATGGAGAGCAAGAGAAGAGAAATCCTAGTGAGCCACATAAGACAGAAACATACACACAAATGCTGATCAGCACACTGTAAGTATGTAGGGTACGTTACATACACTTAAAGGTGCTGTAAGCAATGTCAACTCTTCTGGAACTTCTGCCAGACTAGGCCACTGAATTAGACACGCCCATTTTCTTCCAAAACCCCACCCACAAAAAAATCAGACATGGAGCCAAGATGGTGGCAGTCTCAAATTATTGATTTTTATACTGAAAATTATTGCTAAATTTAGCCCTATTAAATAAATAAGTAAATAAATAATGTAATAACAAATAATAATAAATTAAATTACATAATAGTGTGCTTTTTTATCCTTTTAGTAAAAATTTGCAATATTTTTACTATAATAAGCATGAAAAAATACAGTATAAGCATCATACTGATGTAAACCTAAAAGTATTACAATTCATGATGGAGGCAGAGTCAAAATACTGATTAAAATACTGAAAAAAATATTGGTAGTTTAATTAAAAATAAAAATATTAATAATTATGAGGTAATAATGAATAATAAAATAATCTTAAAATTAAATGACATTATTGTGTGCTTTGTTTATTTTTATCCTTATAGTAAAATTACAAATATTTTGAATATAAGCTTAAAAACACAGTATAAGCAGAATTAAGAATTATTTGATTTTAAAACCATTAAATATACAGTTAAACTATCTAATGTAATAAATAATATAAAAAATAATCAAATAATAGAATTACACATCTTTTCGTGATATGTATTTTTATTCTTTTATGTTTACAGTTTTACTTTTGTATAGTTAAAATATTGATTGCTACTGAAAATTATTGCTAAATTAATTAATTTAATTGAAAATAGAAATAAATATTATTACATGTAAAAATTAAATGATACAATGTAATAATAGATCATATGAAAAATAAATTCCATAATGGTGTTTGTATTTTTATAATTATAGTACAAATAAACTAATTTTTTTGCTACAATACGTTGGCGGGTGATTTATAAATACATAAATCTTATGTCAATTCTGCGTAAATTTCACACAGTAGTGAAAAATGTTCAATAAAAACTTTTAGCTTTCTATTTAAAAATGAACTGCTTTACCCAACACATACAGTATGCTGTGTATTTGTTTTGTTTATTACAGTATTGCATCATTAGCTCAACAATATGCTAATGCCAAACTCTACCATGAGTAAAGTGTGAGTCGAGTGTCCTGTGTGCTTCACATGCGCTATTTTTGTGGCACACTTAGTTTCAAATCACTTATTTATGAGCTTCAGTGTCAGTCAGGATGTTGACTATGTTACACAGCAGACTCGCAGGTTTGGGGAAAGAATTTTGAGACACGTGTGTTCAGAAACACTCCTGTCTCAAATCACACACACGTCCATCTGCATTTTCCACCGGTTTAACAAACTAATCCAGCAGGAATCAGTGCACAGATGAGAGACAGAACAGAAGCAAATTATGGATTTGTTTGCTGGTGTAAGTAGGAGGTGAGCTATAATTATCCCCTGACGCCTCACACACACAAACACTAACTCATTCACTGTAAATGAATGCCACTAGAGTACAGATACAGTAAAGCCTTCTTTACTCTTTGCATCAGCCTAGTGCCTCAGTGTTCATCTCATCAACATAATTACTACTGAAAATCCTTGTTGACAAAGGGTTACAAGCAAATATAGAGATGAACTCAGTGACATAAAAGTCAAATGTGCACCTCAAGTGTGAATATGCTTTTGCCATAATAACAAGCTACACAACACATGCACAATATTCTGTACAGTCTCTGGAACAGAAAACAGTACATTTTTAAGTCAATTTTTACATTTTCAGTATTTGAGTGTTTTGCTTCTGTTTATATAAGGGTTATTATAATTAACTAAAACCATAAAAAAGTTATCTAAAATAAATGTAAAAAAAAATTTAAAAAAAAAACGTATTTTATGTAAGTAAAACTGGCTGATCTTTTTTATGTTTGATACCCGTTTAAATATATAAATATGTTATATAAAAATAAATACAAATATAGTTCTATATACAATATTATAAATCTATACTATTTAGTAAAAAAAAAAAAAAGATTATTTTGACATTTCCATTTTTTGACAAATTGACAAACTAATGAATGGCAAGTCAGATATACTTTAATTACATCATCAAAAGATAAAAAACTGTGACTAATGCAAAAAGAAATCCTGCTAAAATCATCATGTCAGCACAATAAATAAGGAATAAAGAATATTAGAATTGAAAGCAAATTTGAAGTTTCTTAATCTCTCCCACGAGTCCAACCTCAAGTCTCTGTGATATTCAGGTCTCTAGATATGGCTTGGGATTTTCTTTGTGTCTGTCCATCTTTGTGTTGCCATTATTGCCGTGAGCGACTTTCACACTTTAAAATGGGAAACTGACTGACCCTTGGACAGATGTGTCACTTGCAAATCCAGTTTCAGCTGAAGAATAGGAAAATATCATACCGATATAACAAAAGCAATGCAAGTGTGAGTAATTCTTCTTTATTCTTTATTTATTGTGCTGACATGATCATTTTAGCAGGATTTCTTTTTGCATTAGTCATAGTTTTTAATCTTTTGACAATGTAATTAAAGTATATCAGCTTGCCATTCATTAGTTTGTCCATTTTCCTCTGATGTGATGATTCAGTTGATGATTTCAGTGTTGTATGTTGGACAAAAAAATGGAAATTAACAAAAATGTGTGATGAAAGAACATCACCTACAGCTCAACCTGGCAAAGACTGAGCTCCTTGTCTTCCCTGCCACTCCAACTCTACAGTATGATTTCACCATCCAGTTAGGTTCATCAATAATTACCCCATCAACTTCAGTCAGAAATCTTGGTGTAATCTTTGATGACCAGCTGACTTTCAAAGGCCACATTGCAAAGACTGCTCGATCTTGCAGGTTTGCATTGCACAACATCAGAAAGATCAGGCCCTTTCTAACGGAGCATGCTGCACAACTTCTTGTCCAGGCCCTTGTCATTTCTAGGCTGGACTACTGCAATGCTCTTCTGGCTGGACTTCCATCAAGCACAATCAAACCTTTACAAATGATTCAGAATCCTACGGCATGACTGGTTTTCAACGAGCCCAAAAGAGCCCATGTTACACCTCTCTTTATCTCCCTGCACTGGCTACCGGTTGCGGCTCGCATCAAATTCAAGACATTAATGCTTGCATATACTGTAGAACAGCTACAGGCTCAGCACCCGCCTACTTCCACTCACTATTACGAATCTACATTCCCTCCAGAAGTCTGAGATCTACTAGTGAGCGACCCCTTGTGGTGCCATCACAGAGAGGCACAAAATCACTTTCCAGAACATTCTCGTTCACCGTTCCTGGCTGGTGGAATGATCTTCCAACCCCTATCTGGAATTCTGATTCCCTGACCATTTTCAAGCGGCACCTGAAAACTCATCTCTTTCGTCACCATCTGACTTTGTCCTAAATTTTTTTTTTAAATAAATAAAAAACCTTTGCTTCTCTTTACTTAATCCCTTGTCTAGCTTGTACTTATTTAAACAATGCCTGAAACTTGGTTTTACGAGCACTTCCTGTGTCTAATTGCCTCTTTAAGATGAATCGCTTGATGTATTCCTCAAATTGTAAGTTGCTTTGGATAAAAGCATCTGCTAAATGAATAAATGTAAAAGTAATTGCAATAGTGATACTTGCTACTGCTAATTAAATATGCTTATATTAATGCAATGATTCCTCAGCTGATTAATTACAATTAGATTTGCAAGCATTTTATGTATTACAAGTTTTCTAAAATGTTTTGTTAAAATATGCATTAATTTGCATTTATTTACAGAAAATGAATCTGAACATTGGACACAGCCAGTTTCAAAAATGTTTGTTTCATTTTGTTGACATATTAGAGTCAAAGCTTTTTACTGAAGGGATTTTGGATTTCTCTTTTTATCACTCCATAAATCAGAAAAGACTGTCAACAGGCAGAAAAATAAGTTTTCACTACATTTTTAGGAATAAAACAGTGTATAAAACCAGGTGAATGATATATGAACAAATCCCTCTATAAAAATGTTCAGAATATAAATAGGAATAAAATTGTAAAATTTGGTGCATGTAAGTAGTGCAGTGTTCGATACATCGATACGACGATGTATCGTCACAGAGATTTGACGATACGAGTATCGATACAGCTGGCCCTGTATCGATATTGTGGCACGTGTGCAGCAGTGGACCGCGCTTAATTTGAATACGAGAGCACCGTTTAAAATGTCGAGAAGTCGAAAAGTGCGAGGTTTCTAAAAAATAATGAATAGAGCATAATACATAGGCTACAGCAAGGTTTAATCTGGCCGCAGAGGAACACAATCGGGGTTGCCTGATATAAAGAGACGTAATCCCCGAAACAGAGCTTCCCACTTTGCGCAATACGGAAATATCTGCTAAGTGTGTTACTTATCTTTGGCAACCTGGCAACCCTGTGCACGCGCTCTCTCTCCACTGTGGATAAACGCGCTTGCTTTCTGAAAACACTGGTAAGCTTGCAGTTTAGCGATCTCCACTTCAATATTCTATTCTCAAAAAAGTGTAATTCATCAAGTGTTTATTTACACGAGAGAGAGAGAGAGAGAGGCTGTGTATGTATGAATTACCACCGTTTTGCCGCGTTTCTCTATTAACAGTGAAGCTGTGGCTTTAATTCCTTTAGAAACAATGATGTTACC
Source organism: Sinocyclocheilus anshuiensis (assembly GCF_001515605.1). Taxonomy (NCBI): domain Eukaryota; kingdom Metazoa; phylum Chordata; class Actinopteri; order Cypriniformes; family Cyprinidae; genus Sinocyclocheilus; species Sinocyclocheilus anshuiensis. The sequence continues at coordinate 131,846 of NW_015542582.1, forward strand.
AGCTCCTTGTTGAGAAAGATAATGTAGCTCTTGAGTGATTAAGCTATTTTATTGATAAAAATGCGGGGCAGCGCTAAAAAGTTTGTGTGCGCGCCCAACGTGATCTGTGTGCGTGACTAAAATCGTCTGTGCGTGAGATACAGTGAAAACAGCGCATTAGTTTAGAACTCTTCTAATTTTTATTTTTATTTTTTTTAATTTAGAAATTGTGTTAATTTGTGCAATGATAACCTACCAGCAATGTAAAGATGAGTTTTTAAATATATTAGTATGAGTACATTACAATATAAATGTATTAGAACGAGTACATTATTATTTATGGGCTTAAAAACAAGATGCAAACAATCAGAATATTGTACCTGGTGGGGAGTGCACAATGTAAACATGAAACATATGCCATTACCTATATTGTACTGTGGTACAGTTATGGAGGCCCTTCATAATGCAGAGGTCAGCTGCCTGCTCTGCCAATAGTTAGAAATGGCACTATAGTAAGCAGTGTTTAATAAACAGGTGTTTTACTAAATTCTGCTTTGGTGAAAATCAGTGCAGTCCTGTATCGTGATATGTATCGTACTGTGGCCCCTGTATCGTGATATGTATCGTATCGTGACTTTGCCGGTGATACACAGCCCTACATGTAAGTGCTGCTGAAATGGAGAAAAAACTTTTTAAAAATCTGCCTTTAAAGATATGTACTGTAAATGCAATCTATAGATGCAAAAAAATAAAGTGCAATAATAAAATCAGTCCGAATTAAATATGAACAAACCCTTCAATAAAAAAAATGTAAGAATATATAGAGGAATACAATTTTGGTGTTTGCGAGTGCTGCTGAAGTGGGGAAGAAAACTTTTAAAAATATGTATGGTAATTGAAATCTACAGATGCAAATAGATAAAGTGCAATATTAAAATCATACAAATGACTGTATTTATGAACAAACCCCTCAGTAAAAACCTTCAGAATATAGATGGGAATAAAACTGCCAAGTTTGATGTATGTAAGGGCTGCTTAAGTGGAGAAAAGAACTCTTTAAAAATATGTGTTGTAACTGAAATCTACAGACGCAAATAGATAAAGAGCAATAATAAAATCAGACAAAGTACTGTATAAACAAACCCCTCAGTAAAAACCTTCAGAATATAGATAGGAACAAAACTGTTAAGTTTGGTGTAAGTACTTCCAGCCCTCTACGGACACCTTGGCAATTGAATCGCCATTGGCTAGTAAATTTTTTTGTTTACTCGCCAGAATGATATATATATATATATATATATATATATA
>NW_015542582.1:133157-145278 GCF_001515605.1 Sinocyclocheilus anshuiensis
GGGTGGTGCTTTTTTGGTCATTCAGTGTTTCTGTAAAAAAAAAAATAGAAAAAACTAACAAAGATACTGATAAGATAATAATGATACAAATTCTACTAATAAGAACAATAGAAAACGCACTAAGGATTAATGAGCTACTGGATTCATGAATATTAATCAGGTTGTGTGAGTTCGCTTGAACTGATTTGCTGAAATCAAAGCAGGGACGATAATAGGTGAGCGCCAGCCAATGACAGCTGTTCGCGCATTAGCTCCGCCCACTACCGGAGAAAGCGGTAGTTCTTGAAAGCTGAAGAATTCCAAAGGAACGCTGTTATTTTGACAGGAAAATACAACAAAGAATATCGTTTACATGTAGCGCGTCAATTCTCTCTCTCCCTCTCTCTCTGCGTGTGTGTGAAACAAAGCGACAGCGAGTTGTGCGCCTTCACACTAGAGTTTACGGTACGTTAAATACAGGTGCGTTGCACATCCATTCAGATAAACTGAAAAACAGCACAGATCGCTTGACGGAGAGAGAAACTCTGAAGCGCTCAGTCTGAGTGTTCTGTGAGTGAAAATATATCTGTGCTAAACTTATACTTGGCGGGTAAAATCGGAGAATTTATTAGCAATTGGCTAATATTAGACATAATTTAGTCACCCAGAGTGAAGATTTAGTCGCATATGCAAGTGATTTACTCGCAATGTAGAGGGTTGACTTCTGAAGGGGAGAAGGACACTTAAAATGTATTGAAATTGAAATCTACAGATGCAAACAGATAAAATACAATTAAAGTATATTTTGGATGTTTTCTTTTTAGTCTCAAAATTGACTAGTGCATGAAAAACAATGTCATTGCCTATAGTGTCTTGCCTACAATTTTCTGATTCTTAAATAAAGGGCATTAATGGTTGTGATAAAGCGAGCACCACCAGCTCGCTTGGGACTTAACAAGTGTCCGTAAAAGATGTTAAAAAAAAAGATGGCTCACTCGCAACAGCACTTTCGTGCACGGTGTAATTTATTTACAGTGCCAAAAGTGTTAGTCCACAGTGAAGTATTTACCGATGCACTATAAAACAAAAAACTCAAAAGTATCAAAGAAACAACAAAAGTGGAAAACAAAACAGAGAAAATCCAAAAATCCAAAATACTTATGTACAGGTAACACGTATCCACAATATACAGGGTTGAGGTTCGCTTGAGGCACCGCAGTTGCACTCTCGCTTTGACTTGGTAAAACAAGTCCCGTTTTAGGTTTGGCCTCGGCTTATATAGGCCAAACCCCGCCCCCTTTCTGGGCCATTCCAATCTCAGGTAAGTATAACATTTAACACACAAACAAATACCACATCTATTTGTCATCTGTTATATGATGTCAATAATAATCAATTTCGGATCTATATATTAGGGCTGGACAATAATTCAATATCAATATGTATCGCGATATAATTTTTTTCAATAACGGTGATATGATTTTTAAACACATTTCCGATATTTCGATATACATTACCAGTTTCCCATACATTGATTTATTTGTGCCGTTTGACTTCGTTGAATAAACATGAGCACTGCACGTTTCAAAATCATAACACGGCGCTGCTTCCCCAGCGGTGGCAGCTAATGTGACTTTATCACAATGGTCTTCAGAGAGAGGTTTTTTGCTGCCAGGGTTTTGTCTGGACTTTCTGACGCTATAAAAGCACACGTCTGTACTGTCCCTGTAATCGTTAACCTCAGATGGTTTAAAGGCGGGCTGTTAAAATGTCAGCTTTCACTGCAGAGCTATTGTGTGCTTTATGAGGACTGCAGACACTCGTGACCCAAGAAAGATAAATCTTTAGTGAAACAAGGACAGTATTCAAGAAACTTCACAATTCCTCATGACTTTTTTTTTTTGCACTCGCTCTCTGTGTGGATTTGATCTGATGTATCCATGACAACAGCAAACCTGAAAAAAGCACAGACGACAGTTATTCACCATCAACCCAAAAGAACCCCAGAATCATTTCCATCTGAGGCACATCAGTGTGTTGATGGAGGGCAGCGGTATGAGAAATGAAGCAGCGTGAATTAAACAACTTCATCACCTGCTGAAGAAAAGACAAGCGCTGGAGGTTTTTTGCGTTTGCTGTTTCGTAAGACTCATGGTTGACATGACCTTACATAATATAATAAAGTGCAACAATAAAAGGTCAGATACTGATACTGAAATCAGCTCAAACTGCCACAGTGTCAGGGAAATTACTTTATAGTGCAAAACTAAAAAATCTTTTCAATTAAATTTTTCTTTTTTCTTTTTGAAACCGCAAAACACAAACTGTAGCATCTTTGTATTTAGGCCTATTAGCCTATTATTTTTTATATAGGCCTAATAGATAGATAGATAGATAGACTGTTTATCAGTTTGTTTTTGCTACATATCTGCAATGTAGTAAATGCAATCATTTATATTTCACAATTCTTTTTCTCATAATATTGTATTGACACACTCAACTATAGATTCCATTTTCAGAATTTCACATTAGATTTAACTGCTCATGAACATCCAACAAAAAATAGGGCAATTCTTGGCAAGAATGATCTTTATTGGACTTTATGACAGTCAAATCTCTGCTCTATGAGAGCAAATCAAACTGAATCACAATAAACTCTCCGATGCTGAATCACAAAGCAAAGCTAATGTGTGGCAGATAAACGAAGACGTCTCTCGTCTCTCTGCCCACCACAGCAAAGCCACTCGAGAGCATCCAGCCAACCACAGACCGAGAGATATGAGAGCGATAGTGATCAGAGGACGGGCTGTGTTCACAGAGATCTGCGCTTCAAGTCTAATCTCTTTATCAGCGAATGAAGACACAGACCTGCTGGGAACAGCCAACACATACATACATACAACTGACAAACTCAAACTGGATTCCTCACAATGCAATGCAACGCTTTAGATGTTGCATGTTCGTTCATGAGTGTTGCATTACTCAAGTCCATTAGCACTATTACTATCGCTCATACTAAGATTTAGAAGTTTAAGTATTTAAACTCAGTGTGTGCATCATCCTGCAGCATTTGAGCTCCAAACATGATTGATTCCACAAGTTATGTGACTTTCATTGAAGAAGGGACCCAGACCACATCTACAGACCAAAACCACCCTAGCAACAGCATGGCAACCACACAGCACACCCTAGAAACGGAACAGAACATTGTAGTGCACTCTAGAGAGGAGCATTTTGTTAAATATATGCACCATATAACATATTATTAATAATTTTTACTGTTCTTCAGTGTTTAAATTATATTAAAATAAATCTGTCACGTTTTTATGACAGCCGACATTTAAATGTTTATATTTTAAAAAAATTATATATTGAATTGGAGTAGAAATAGTTATGTAATTGTAACTTTATTATTATAAAAACTTCATTGAGTGTAATTTAAGCATTTGCATACAAATCCGTTAATTTTAAAATTCAATATTATAGTAATGTGGTACCAACTGACTCTCATTTATATTTTACAGCATTAGTTGAGTTCGTTTTTCTTTGAGAAAATTCGGCATGTGCTGTACCTGATATATATCCAAAATAATCGATATTGAATCAAATCAGAAATCGAATCAAATCGCAAGCTTGAGAATCAGAATCGATTCGAATCGGGAAATTTGTGCTAAAATGCAGCCCTAGTAAAAATCTAGTCATGCTTGCAATTGCTAAACTGGTGATAAATCAGCCTTTTTGGCTGACAGACTCTCTCTCTCTCTCTCTCACACACACAAAAACACATACACACACTCACTCTCTCTCACACACACACACTCACTCACTCTCACACTCTCACACACACACACACACACACACACACACACACACACTCACTCACTCACTCTCTCTCTCTCACACTCACACGCTCTCACTCTCACACACACACACACACACACACACACTCACTCTCTCTCTCTCTCTCTCACACACACACACAAAAACACATACACACACTCACTCTCTCACACTCACTCACACACACACACACATTCACTCTCTCTCTCACACACTCCATTCATGAAATTCTAAATGGACATTTTTCATCCACAGGGTAAATAATTCCCACGAGCTCAAATCAAAGTGTGGAAACATTCACGATTTGGCTCAAAGACACCTCAAGCATCCTGGATAGCTGAGTTTCCATAAGCAGCGCTGCAGCTGGTCTGGGATCAGGAGGCAGGAGCGTCTCTGGAGGATTAGCTAACCACCGTCTTTCTGCTCCACCACCTGGAGATCAGCACAGGCTTTTTGGAAAACATGCAGTCAGGGAGCTGAACAAAGCGGGGCGAGTTTGTTCCTGCTCTCGCCCCATTCAGCGTGACATTGACAAACGACACGGCACGGGCGGACATGAGCAACCTTCCCATGAACACAAGCAAACCAGACAGATGCAGCTTCCGCACCGATAACCACGCCAGAGAGAGAGAACGAAAGAAAGAATGAAAAAACCTGAAAGAAAGAAAGGACACCTCTTGTTTTAAAGATTAATAAACCAAAACTGCTCAAAACAGTCATCATTTACACATCCTGAATCATTGGATCTTTTCACTGATTAATTTGAACTGATTCACAAAGCATTTTTAAATAACTGGACTAACTAATTTGAGTAAAACTGTGAGGTGGGCGGCATGTTGGGAACATAAAAACCATGATAAATAGCAGCATTTATCTAAATAGTTATTCCACTACAAAAAAAAAGGATATTAAGCGCTGCACAGAGACTTGTATGCGAGCATATTTCTGGTACTGAATAAAAAAATAAAAATCTTTTTATCTTACAATTCTGACTTTTTTCACATTTCTGAGAAAAAACATAAGAATAGTGAGATATAAATGAAAATCTTTTTTCTTGCAATCTGAGTTTCTCACAATTCTTACTTTTTTGCAATTCTTATAAAAGTTATAACCTCAGAATTCTGAGAAGAAAAGTACAAATTGTGAAATATAAATGTACAATTGCAAGAAAAACAGTTAGAATCGTGAGATTAAAAGCCACAATGAATTTGTTTTTATTTCGTGGCAGAAACACTAAACATAATTTTGTCTGTTTTTCTTGCAATTGCAACTTTAAAAGAGTTTTTAACTGCAAATTAACAATTTTGCAATTCTTTTTTCTGAATTGTGTTTGTTTTTCTTGCAATTATGTTATTCTTTTTTCAGAATTGTAAAAAAAGTCAGAATTGTCAGATAAAAAGTCGCAATTACATTTTAATTTTTGTATTCAGTGATTTGTGAGTGTATATTTTGCAATTGAGAACTTCAGAATTCAGAATTTTGAGAAAAAAGTATGAATTGTGATATAAAGTCACAATTACTGTAACTTATTTTTTTGTTAACTTATTTCATGATGGAAACACAAAACAATTCTGTCTGTTTTATAGCTCACAATTACAAATTACTGTATAAACTTACAATAATACCGTTCTTCTCAGAATTGAGTTTATACGTTGCAATTGCAAGTTAACATCCTGCAATTTTTTTCTCAGAATTGTGAGAAAAGAAATCTGAATTGTGAGATAATGTGCAATTGGCTTTTTTAATCTTTTTATTCAGTGCTGGAAATAAGCTTTCAAAACTTTCGCTTAATAATGAATTAGCAAATCAGTTGTTTGAAACAACAATTCACTAAACATAATATACTTCAAAACGTTGTTTTATGATACTTTAATGTTGCTTTTATGTATTTTGAGCTTTACAGCTCCTGTTGGCTATATATTCACACAACACAATTTTTCACAATACTTTAATGTATGAACATCAATGAGCCACGATGTCTGATTGAAAACATGCATGCAGTTAGTGAACTAGACCCTTTTTCTTCAAAAAGGTAAAAATTTAGTTATGGTTGCTATTTGATTAACAGGTGATTAATGAGTATTTTGGCCGATAGATCTAATAAGTGATCACCAATTCACACATACTGTATATACAAACTCACACACAGCATTCATGAAATACTAAAACATTATATTGAAAAGAACACCATCTGAATTAGAATTTTTGAGTGCACTATCCCTTTAAAAACAAACCCATGCATATGCGCTTTTATATTTGCAAAACCTCAAATACATGAACGTCCAGATGAACATCAGTGTTTTCAGATAAAGCTTTTGAGAAAGACTTAAGAACTGAACCCATCCCTCAGTAGTGCTGTGCAAATTAGACTTAATTATTTCAAATCTTCACAGCGTGAGAGTGACACAAAGAACATTAGTGTGAACGGGAGTCGTTAAAAGCACTTGGGCTGTGCTGCAGAAAGACAAAAGCTGAGGAGAATGAATTAAGAAGAATAAGAGCGAAGGAACGCGTGTCACTTTCAATATTCAGCCACACATCAGGAGAGTCTTTCAGAAACACTGCACAAACACACCAGAGCTTCATTAGAACTGACTTCACTAATGAGCCGTACAAAATAAACCGACTTTTTGACAGATCGCTCACTTTTCATGAGTCAGTGACAGTTTGGAAATCTATAAGCTCACAGAATCTGGATTGAATGACATTATTATGTCTGAAAATACCAAAAAGATATGAAATAACAATTAAAAAAGACCCAGTGGATGGAACGTGAGTAACGCAAAGCAAACAACATCCAAAATTAAATTCGTATTCATATTAAAAGCAAATTCCAGTCTTATGAACCACTGTTCGGAAGTTTGGGGTTGGTAAGATAATTTTTTATGCTCAAGGGGCTGCATTTATTTAATAAAAAATACAGTAAAAACAGTAAAATTGTGAAATATTTTTTTACAATTCAAAGTAGCTGATTTATATTATAATATATATAAAATGTAATTTATTCCTGTGATCAAAGCTGAATTTTCAGCATCATTGCTCCAGTCTTCAGTAGTGGTCGACCGATATATCGCCAAGGCTGATATATCGGCCGATATTTGGCATTTTTCAAATATCGGGATTGGCCGATAAGTTTTTCTGTTTGGCCGATGTGTTAGAGGCGGGACTTTTATTTTGACGGCGCTGAGAACGGCAGCGCCAGAGCACACAGTGCTCACATTCTCCCTCTTGTTCGCTGTCGTCGTTCAGTTCTGTCTAATATGGTTAAGTCTATCTAATAATCAGATAGAACTGTTAAACAAATGAATTAAAATGTATACAAAAAATATTATACCGATTGCTTTAATATTATTAGTAATAGAAAGGCAAACATTATAATACTTTCTCATTTGCCGCCAGCATTCAGCAAACACGCATTTATATAATTTAAACAAATCTTTGAATGACTAATGAACACTTAATTTCACAAACCTTGCAGACCCAGTGGAATCTAGTTGAGATCTTGTGAAGTGTGCATTTGTATCCTGCATGATCTTATGTACTCTGCATGACGGTCGGTCCATGCGAACTGAATACGGACAGGAGAGTACCGCTTACCTGAGACGCGCGATCGACTAACTTTAAACTAGTGATTTCAAATTATGCTGCGCTTTATGCAGTTGCCCGCTGTCATATTCATGTAATTTTCATTGCGTGCTGTATGTAAAATGAGTGTTACCTTGGCTTTATTTGAAAAAAAAAAATAAATAAATGATTCACACAAACTTCCCAGAATACTGAGTGCCCTGTTGGTTACAGTGTTTACTTCCTTTTTAATTAGATTTTTATTAAATATTTGTGAAAAATGCTTTGTCTTCTAAAGTATAAGTATGTTTATTTTACACAATTATTTTTAATCCATTTTCAAATGATTTCAAATTTCGTAAATATAAATTAAAATAAATAAAATTATATCGGCTTTATATCGGTCATCGATCACCATGCTTTCCAAGATATCGGCATCGGCTGTCAAAAAACCCATTTCGGTCGACCACTAGTTTCAGTGTCACATGACCCTTTAAAAATCATTCTAATATGCTGATTTGCTGCTCGAGAAACATTTCTGATTATTATCAATGTTGAAAACAGTTGTGCTGCTTCATATTTTTGTGGAAACTGTGATGTATTTGAATTTTCAGGATTCTTTGCTGAATATAATGTTCAAAAGAACAGCATTTATTTGAAACAGAAATCTTTCGTATCATTATAAATGTCTTTACTGTCACTATTCATGAATTTAATGCATCCTTGCTGAATAAAAGTATTCATTTGTTTTTAAAAAACCCTTATTGGCCCCAAACTTTTGAATGACAGTGTAAAAACGTATGCAAAATAAATGAATAAATAAACAAACAAAAATAAAATAAAATATAGAACATAAGCAATATAATATAAAATATATCCAATATATTCTGTAAAAAAAATATTATTAATATAATTTATGAGTCAAGCATGAATATTTTTGCAGAATATTTTATCTAATTTTCTCATTCAATATCTCATTTACATAAAAATTATAAAAATGTAACTTTTTTTTTTTTTTTTGCTCTGTTGATCCTGTCATGAACCTAATCTAACCACAGAAACAGTTGAATTTATCGTTTTATCAAATCAAATACTAATCAAACACCTAAACATAAAAACAGAATTCCTCAATATGCCACTGTAGATATATTCTACAATTTCAGAGCATTTTTCCTCTCGCAAATTGATTCATAACATTTTATTTTGGACTAAAAACAGCCGTAAGTTAGTTTTACACAAGCATCTTGCTAAATAAGTTTCTCCTGCAGCTTTAAATGCCAGTGAACGGCGCTTGAATCATTTCTCGGGGGTTCATGTCTTCTCGCATTGTAAACATGTCTTGTTGCAGATGACAGCGTGAGCGTAAAGCATCGCTCTCATCCCGACAGACCTGTCAGTGACCAGTGATCTCTTCACGAGCCCTTGGGCGCCTCCAATCAGCTCACATTCCTCTCCAGAAACGCCTCATAAACCACAATCTGTAGCATAATGTCACGGGACAAGCAGCAGGATAAAGAGAGACGGCCCAGCCGCAGAAACAAGCACGTCTCCAGCCCTGCGGCCACACCAAACACGCCATTATTCACTGCAAAACAGCCTCAGACGGGATAATGAGCCAAAGATGAACTAAAACATCTTTCATTACACGCTTAGAGCTCTTTCCAAGACTTTTCCTCCGAATGAGAGTTTATGATCGCACTTTTCTGCCTTTTTCACCACCACCGTGCTGTTTTGAGCATATTTTAACACTTTTTCTGCATATAAATGATAGATTACCAGCGAAAATGCTGTCATGGATCAGAAAGCACTAGTGTGATCATATATTACACACACTTCTGGTACATACAGCAGCCAGAATGAATAATAAAACACATTTTAATAACATTTGGTGGTTTTCAAAACACAGAACATACTGCAAATCTTCCTCCTGAATTTCTGGATTTTTTTTTTAACGCTTCATTTGAAGATTGTATATATTTGTATAATTATAATTCATCACAGCTAACATTCACAGTAATCTGTTATTATTGTTAACTAACATGAAAAAAATATTTTCATGAATTTAAATAAAGCTGAAATAAAAATCAGACCTACATACTGTAGAGGAAAAACTAAAATCAAATATAAACAAATTTAACTAAGTAAATATTACTAAAATTAAACTAAAAAAAATGAAGCTCAATAAAAATATTTTTAAAAAACAACATTACTAAAACTGAAAAAACACAGCTACATATAAATATTAAAAAATAAACTATAGAAATAAAAAAAAACACCTAATGAATTACTTGCCTATTCTTACTTATACATATTTATTATAATCTACGTTATTGTTGCTAACTAAATCCAAATATATTCAAATTCATTTTCATTAATAAAAATTAAGCCAAATTAAAGTAAAACATTCATATTAGAGGAAAAGCTTAAAAGTAAAAAAAAGAAAACCTTGAACAAAAATTAAAAGTTAAACAGATAATTGATTTAAAAGTTAAAGTACTAAAATTACTAAAGCTAAAATAAAACTAAAACTAAAATGAAAATACAACTAAACAATATCTATTAAAAAAAAACTAACTAATAAAATGACAAACGCTTAAATTATTTGCCTATTTATTGTAAGGCATGTTATTATTGATAACTAATTCTAAAACTGCTAAAACTCATCAAAATAAAATAAAAAACATATTAGAGGGGAAAATACAGTTAGAAATAAATCAATTTAAAATGAAAATAAAAGCTAAAATGACAACAGCTTAAAAATTACAAATCTGAAAATATAAAAAAAAAATCCATAAAAATAGGGCAGAAGTCCTGGCAGAAAATGAGCAGTAGGTTTTTTTTAGATGGTGTACTACAAACAATACTAAAATAATACTGATTCTAATACATGATCATGCATTCAAATGTATTTCATTTTAAAGGTGGAACCATCAACAGGAAAAGATTTTCATTTGTTTGTATCATTACGAAAAAATATGAAGCACTAAAATGTGCGATAAGCCATCATGCACAGGCTTCATATAGAAGTGCTACTGCAATTTCCTAAAATACTGTCTGTCTTTGAACCTATAAGGATGATGAGGATCGCTCTGAGCAGCAGCACTGGTGATGTTTTTATTATTTTCAGCGAGACGGCGAGAGACGAAGCGTGTGTGTGATTGTCACAGAAGCGTTCAGGACGACAAACGGCCGTCCTACATTCATCAGGCCTGCAGAGACACTCCAGCATGTGTGATAGATATCCCAGCGGCGGCCTGTGCTGCCCATCGCCCGCGGGTCAGCTCTGTGTGTGTGTGTGTGTGTGTGTGTGTGTGCAGTGAAACGCATTCAACATGCACATATATGATGGAGAAACCAGCAAAACACAGAGCGCTGGCCAATCATTAAACTGAGCAGAGAGGAGAGGAGAGGGGCAGAGAGATGAATTATTTAACGCAATGGCAACCAAATGAATAAACAAACAGATGAAGCGAGAGATGGCAAGCGCCTCCACTACACCCACACCTGACAACAAACATCTTCCACACACTCTCAAACCACCACAGACTCATAAACAGACAATATCTGCTGCTCATCACATGAGGAGAGCATCACAATGACTCGTCACTGCACACTTTTTATCATCTGATGTTTACAGGCATATTTATACGCTACTAAAGCTGTTCGAAACGTGTCAGCAACACCTAAACAACACTTTTTAAAAAGTGTTGATAAATTAAGGATAAATTATGATAAAGTATGTATGTACTATATTTACTAGAGCCCGACCGATATAAGTTTTTCGGGCCGATACCTATATTAGGGAGTAAAAAAAAAAAGGCAGATATCGATATATCGGCCGATATTCTTTGTGTATTATAGTACAGTACCAGTCAAAAGTTTGGACACTTATCAACCAAATGTAGACTGCCTTCAAAAGGTATGCTGCCTTCTAAGAAACCTTCTTTTGGCAGCATCACATGTGTCCATCACAGATAAGCCAAACCCAGAATGCACTGCAACAAGCACTGTATAAAAAATATTTCAGAAGATGGTTGACAGAGTCCAGGGAAACTCCAGTTCTACTTCATTCAGTGCTGAAAAATAATCATTAATATGATATGACTGGTTAAATCAAACAATCTAAATATATAATCATAATATATTATGGTTCACATCATTAGTTTAGCTTCAAACTCAAGTGTGGGTGTGACGTGTGAAGTTTTCACCTATGTAGAGCTTTCCAGGTCAGCTACTGTCATTTCTTTTAGGATGCTGCCTATTTAGGGACAGACAGCACAGCGGCTCACTAGATTATTAAACTGCAGAAATGTTTACAAAAGTTACTGATTAACAACACATCTGTTCCAATGACAGACCACTGCAAACTTCTTGGCCTCTGCATTTGCATGCTTACATAAAATCAGGTAAACACAAACTAGTTTTTCTGCTGAAACATAGGTATATACAGAGCAGTTCGGTTCAAAATCAACTAGTCAATGAAGCTATCACAAGGAATACGGGAGATATAGCGAAACACAATTTCACATAGCATCTTCTGCTTTGAAGTGGACAAATTTAAATATGCCTTCCTCTAAGAGAGTTTAACCATTACCATTCACCATTAGCATGCTAATTTATACATTCAAAACTTACACTTATACAACTTATATTAATTAAAATAATTGTATATATTTTTACATATGTAACATTATTTTAATTATATGTACTAAATAAAATTTTATTTAAATTATAATTT
>NW_015542582.1:145493-149242 GCF_001515605.1 Sinocyclocheilus anshuiensis
ATTTAATTTAAATATATATATTTACAAATTATAATTTTTTATTTTCACATTTAAAATTTATACAATTATTTTTATTTATATACTTAAAATAATTATTTTTACACACACACACACATAGATAGATACGATTATATGTATATATAAAATAAATTTTATTCTATTTCATTATTCTATTCTAAATAGTTAAATATAATGAATTACTTTACATTTAAATTTATACAATTATTTGTATTTATAATTATATATACACATTAAAAAGTAAATATTAAAATTATAATTGTTTTTATATAACTATACTATTTTACATTTCAATTGTACAAATTAATTTAATAAGATATTTAAAATTATAGATTATATGTATATATAAAATATAGTTAAATACACTTTCACATTTAAAATTATACAATTATTTTTATTTATGTACTTAAAATTATTTTAATTACCCAGACACACACATATGAATGTTATAATTATATATATATATATATATATATATATATATATGTTCAAATATTCTGAAATATTTTACTATTTTACATAAGGGATGCACGATATTGGATTTTGCCGATATGCCGATATTTTTCAACAAATTTTGAATATATATGTTTTGATATATGTTTCTCAATTAGGTCAGCCAATCAGATTGGAGCTTGCCGTTTTGAGGAAACTCTTGCCGTATTAGATGTGTAATAAGCGTCAGACAGTGTTAGCCGTGTGAGACTGAGAGCCGCAGTAAAAGCTAGGGATGCTCCGATCGATCGGCTGGAGATCGGTATCGGCCGATAATCACATTTTATGTCTCGATCGGTACTCGCTACACTTGGCGGATGGTTCATTTTTAACAGCAGATTCAGTGACGTTAGAGCTGGTCTGCACATCACTGCACACATCTGCGGCGCGTTACGTTTCCGCGGCTGCTCTAGTCAATGCTTGTGGGTTGTGTTTATACCAGCCACGCCGCGGCATGTTTCTGAAGTGAGTTTTCTTTTGTGAGTTGGCACAGCGTGGAGGACGGAAACAAAACCTCGTCGGAGCCATAAGGGGTAATGGCAACATAATACGCTAAATGAATTAGCCTACTCAATAGCATTAACACATGCTGTACTCCTTTCAAACTTTATCTGGAATGTCACCGTTTCGGTCACTGCAACTTCCCGATCAGGCGAACACACACAAATGAAATCATCTGCCTGATGAAAAAATTTAGTTTAAAAATTTTTAGTTAATATTTGCATCATTTACAATTTATTTTATCCACTCGCGACCCACCCGCAAATAATCAGAATGCATGTTTTTATTACCCGACCCGCGGATTATCTGAAGAGCCCGTGGATATAACCGTGACCGAACTACTCCGTTTTGTTCTTTCAGTAATTTAAATGTTTCTATTTCTTATATTGTACATATTTACTTATATTACTAATTTACTAATATATTTACTTATATTTCTTATATTATATTTATATTGGACAGTATTAAACCTTATGAGTTACATCAGACTTCTCCATATTGGAGTTTAAATGTTTCTATTTATTTTGTCCTCTCTCTAACATTGGACAATGTTAAATTAAGCCTAATGAGATGCATCAAACTACTCCAATTAGTTATTTTAGGAGTTTAATTATAATTTTTTTTAATTAATTTTGTCCTGCTCAGACTTGTATTCGACAATGTTTAAGTTCTTCAGACTCCTCAATTTTATGAGATTAAATGTTTATTTTGTCCTCCACAGTTTACTATTGGATCATGTTTAAATAAACCTTGTGGGTTCCATCAGACTGCTCCATTTTGTTTGTATTTATTTTTGTCTTATATTAAGTATCCTGATATACATAATGTTATGCATAAACCCCATTTTAAAGGCAGATTAAAATGTTCACTGCATAAGGAATAATTTTTGTGATTATTTATATAACATTATTTCAGATGTTATATAAAGCTTGAAGCATCAGAATCGGAATCGGCCGATCACCATGACAAGAAATCGGTACTCAGTATCGGCTGCAAAAATCCTGATCGGAGCATCCCTAGTAAAAGCGTGTTAGCAGGTGGCGGCGCGGGTATTTGGACAGAGCTCAGATAACTGAGCTGAGCAAGTGAATCTTGGGTTGTAAACACAGCTAATTAAACAGGGTTATTTAACATTTCGCATCTTCATTTGTCCGTTCTGTCTCCATCGAGTCCCAACACGCACCTCAATTAACCCCGCCATCCAAATGCCAGCAGATGGTCTTCATCCTCGCGCTGTTTCCTGTGGATTCAGCACTCGAAGGCAAACAAAAGAGCAGCGGCGAGGACGAAGACACGCTGGAGAGCGAGAGCCTCCAGATCCGTTTGGAGAGGACAGGGAGTCGAGCGGCTCATGTCTGCCAGCGGCTCCCCGGGAGGTGTGCGGCGGACAGCCTGCCAGACATGTGTCTAATGTGAGATAAGGTGGCACTCCAGCGCCTCTGTCTTTACTCTTCACATCAAGGCGCGAGGGGAAGATGGCGCTCACAAAGAGAAGAAAGACTGAAACGCAAGCCGCTTGAGAACAGAGAGAGAGAGAGAGAGAGAGAGAGAGAGAGAGAGAAAGAAAGAAAGAACTGTTATATATAATTATTATATATAATAATTATTTCCTATATAATTATACATTTCCTATCAAAAGTGAAAGTGTGTTGCGTAACAGTGGATGCGGGGGGAAGGGCAGGAGACTCTTCTGTCTGCTGCTCCATCTGTCTGTGTGTTCGTCTCCTGCGCCGCTCCTAATGCATCCCTTACACACACTTCAGCTTCCTGCAGTGATTCACAAGAGAAGCAGGCCTTTGTTCTCAGGTGTGCTGGAGAATATGGTTAAACATTACAGAAGAGGCCCAGCGGCGCCTGCGATTCTCCTGCAAATGCTCATTAGTGTGATAAGAGTTTTAGGCCAGAGTTTCCTTCAGGTGTCTGTGCCATGAAAGCGGGTGTGTTATTATTAACGGACATCAAGGCGCGAGGGGAAGATGGCGCTCACAAAGAGAAGAAAGACTGAAACGCAAGCCGCTTGAGAACAGAGAGAGAGAGAGAGAGAGAGAGAGAGAGAGAGAGAAAGAAACATCCCTTACACACACTTCAGCTTCCTGCAGTGATTCACAAGAGAAGCAGGCCTTTGTTCTCAGGTGTGCTGGAGAATATGGTTAAACATTACAGAAGAGGCCCAGCGGCGCCTGCGATTCTCCTGCAAATGCTCATTAGTGTGATAAGAGTTTTAGGCCAGAGTTTCCTTCAGGTGTCTGTGCCATGAAAGCGGGTGTGTTATTATTAACGGAGCTAGATACAAACATGTTGAGAGTTAGTCCGAGTCACTTCAAACTGTTGATCTGGAAGAGAACAATTACTGCAGAAGAAGAGTTTGCAGAGTGTTGTGGAAAATGTTTTATTTGTGTAGCTAATGTGTATTTAAATGATTGTATGTAGGATTATCTACATTTATTTATTATACGGTAAAAAAATACTGTAATGCATAATACATTTAATGTGTATTTAAATGATTGCATATAATATTATATAATTTTATTTTACAATCATTTACATTTTTTATTATATAATAATGTAATAAAATTCACTTTGTAATAAAAGTTTAAATGATACATTGCAGTATAATTTGATTTATTACATTTTATTATATATATATATATATATATATATATAAACTGTGATAAAATATTGTAATACATAATACATTTAATGTGTATTTAAATTATTGTATATAATATTGTATAATT
>NW_015542582.1:149289-158158 GCF_001515605.1 Sinocyclocheilus anshuiensis
TATATATAGCATGTTAAGTACAAAAAAATACAAATTAAAAAAACAAATGCTTATTTTTCATATATAATTTATTATATAAGAATATGTATATAATTTATTACATTTTATTATATATATATATATATATATCATTTAAAAAATAAACAGAAATAATCATATATTTTTAATTTAGTAATTACATTTTTATATTCATTTTAAATTTTTATTTAATTTTAACTTTTATAATTAAATAATTTAGGGGTTTATGTTAAGTTACAAATAGTTCACAATCGTACATGTGTACTTACATTTAACTGCACTCAGCCTAGATCTTTTAATGTGCGTCTCATGTAAACATCCACTACAAAACCTGTCCAAACTAGATCATGTGAATCTTAAACTTTCCTTTGATCTTAATTAGATCCCCAACACAATCATCTGAAGAGTCGATTCTCGATCACAAACATCACAAAACATCTGCTGGATGTCGATGTCGATGTTTTCGCTTCACACCAGAGAAGAGCAAACGCTGTAGAAATGACACATCCAGATGTAAACGCACAAGACGTCTGACAAACACGTGAAACAGACCGAAAGAGACGGGCGGCACAGAAAGAGAATTTTAAATAGATTTTAGAGAAAAGAGAGCGAGCGCGAGCGACGTGGTGGTCTGTCACGATGTTAACGGATTGATTCTCGTTAAGTGATATAAATGAGCGTCTCTCTTCAGACTGTCTGAACTTTAAACAAACCACAAAGACTTTAAACTTCACAATCCTCCACAACCCATGGACTAATGCATCAACATCCTGACTCACAGGAAGTGCTCGTGTTCCTTCTCAAAAGCCTCTCTACCGTCTCCAGAAGGCCTGAGTCTTTGAAGAAAGCGAGCATTTAAGACTCATTTCTGAAGTGAAGGAGAGCTGAAGGTGAGCCAAAAACCTCCTCGACTCATCTAAAGCACAGTCGGACTCACAATGAACACTGCACATTTATACTAGTCTCAATATTACAAAGACGCTTCATTTCACAGCTAGAGTAGACCATCATTAAACTGGTCATGTGACTCAGAGAGCCACTCTGATTGGCTGAACTCTACAATGCTTCCTGTCAAATTAAATGCTGCAGCGAAATCTAGTGAACTGACTATCTAGACAGTACTTTATGCATTATTATAGTTAACTAAAATTAAATTAAAACCATTAAAAAACGTTTCTTTTGCTTGAAATAATTGTTAATTGAAACATTTTTTATTTTAAAATTTCTAAGTTAAAAGTAAAATTTGAATAACTAAAATAACTAAAACTGAAATAAAATGAGTAAAAACTATATAGACAAGTAGGCTTTAAAAAGGTCATTTTTTAAATAATAAAACACAACAAAACTACCTAAAACATTAAATAACAACAAAATATTTAACATTCACAAGATTCAAAATCTTTATAAAAACTGTAATAGTATAATATACTAAAAACACTGATGCATAGTTGCATTCCCAACAAAATGCATGTATGCTCTGTAGAAAAGGAAATCCCAGAATGCACTGCAACACGCACAATAAAAAAAAAAAAACAGCATATTGCAAACAAACCATTTAACACCAAAAAGCATGCAAAGAAAAAAAAAAAAACTAATTAAAAACACAGCCAAAATATACCCAATATTTGTGTGCTGGCTGTTTTTATGCATATTAGAGCAGCATGTCATTAGCCAGCTTCAACCTCTGCTGTAATCAATGATAAGCACTAGTGAGGGCTCTAGTGTGTTTCTCAAGAGAGAGCGCTAATGAGACGCTGCCTATAACGAACGATTCAATCACTCATGTCTGAGCTTTCATTCGAGTTTCACTTCTGTTAGGATGCTGCCTATGTAGGCGGCTCACTAGTATGCGCCTCAATCACTCTTGTGCACTCAAATGTTCACCACATAAAAATGTGCATAATGTCACTATATTGACTTACCAGAAACGTTGATGAGTTTTCTTCACTCTCAAAGCGTCAGAAATTATGAGCGCATGATGACACTAAATGAAGATGCGTGATGGACTAAATCATGATACAGGGAACTAGGGAGCAGAATAACAGACAAAAAATTGAATGAGAAAAAATAACAAATTTAACAAAATGAAACTGAATTTCAAAATTAAAAGATTACAGATGGAGTTGGTCATGTGACTCAGAGCTCCACTCTGATTGGCTGAGCTACACAAAAAGTGTACTTCCTGTCATATTAAATTCTGCAGTAGCACCTAAAATGATTCCAGAAGCCATAAATGAACAAGTTAATCATCATAAAATGGATATTATGACAATGTAGCTCAACTGGAAACTAGGGCTGGTCCGAATACCATTTTTTGAGCTTCGAAGCTTCGGTAGTAATCAACACCGAATATTCGAAGCTTCGGAGGGAGGGGGCTGAACATATTCTTCTCTCAACAGGTGTCTACACCGGATGCCGCGCCGCGCCAAAATACAATAGAACCTATTATGCTGTCTACACAGGATGCAGCACGCGTGGCGCAACAAATTCCCGACAGTAAACTGCTGCTGCGTTTTATTTATGATGTATTGACACAAACTTCAAATGATTTTCAACGGTCGCTTTGTCGCGTCCAGTGTAGACACGGTGTAATAAAGGCAGGAATTTCTGTGTGTCTGTTTGCATTTTTATTATGTTGAGAACCGTTCATCCAATCGACTTCACGCGTGGCGGGTGTGTTGCTTTTTGCAGTGTCGCATTTTGATGCAATATGGACACGCGACACGTTCAGAATTAATAAACTTTTAATAAACTACAGAACAGCGCGAGCCGGAAGCCGCGGGCAGGGCTTATATGCTTCGAGAATGAACACTGCACTAGTGATACGAAACACACAGGTCTGTTAAGAGCAATACTTTTAATATAGACAAATTATTATTAGGCTGGGCTACTGTACTGTTCCTTGACTCTAAATAGCTCTAGAGTCGGAGTCGACTCCAGCACTGGAATCGATTCTCGTTGTCGACTCCGAAATCGCAGAGGTCTTCACTGATTCTCAAATCTCTATATAGTGTCTGGCAATTTAGTGCAGTATATCAGCAAAGAGTGAAGGAAATTAAAGTGAAGATCCGTTTGCAGTGCAGTCCCTGAGCAGTGCAGTAGCAGCAGCACGGGCTCATCGTGCTTTCGCATAAGACGCGTTTGAGTGCGCTATGATTCGCGGCTGTTTGAAACGGGCCGTGCACGCGTGCGTCGGATAGCTGGAGTTGTGGCAGAAACGACTTTTCCTCCTTACTTTTATCCAACGTGAAGGTTACTTTAGAAATAAATAACAGTCATAGTAAATTTAGTTTGTAATTATACATGCTTCTGTGACAGCTTTGTAGTTTAATTGATGCTTTGTTGTTTAATGCAATGCAATTTGGTTTTCCATGGTTAACCTAGGCTGTTCAATCATTAACCTTAAATCATTAAAAACTCACATAATAAACAAACAAAAAAAAATCAATAAGTTTACATTCGTATGCATTTACTCATTCACTAACTGCTTGTTTTCTTAAAAAAAAAACACTAGCTTTTCTAATCTTTTTGTATTCTATCTATTTGTTTTCTTTTTATTTATTATAAAATTAACAAAAGCAAAAAAGGCCTCTAACATTAGCTTGCTCTGTTCTTTTTCTATTCTATCCATTTTATTTTTATTTATTAGCCTATATAATAAAAAAAAAAACCTTGCTATGTGTAGCTACTGCGTTAGGCTAACTGAGACTTGTTATAGCACTTGTATATCATTGCTCTTTTGTTGATTTTGATTGCTTCCATTGTCCTCATTTGTAAGTCGCTTTGGATAAAAGTGTCTGCTAATTGACTAAATGTAAATGTATTTTAGTGCTGGGCGGTATACCGGTTCATACCGAATACCGGTTTTTATTTTTGTTATGATATGAATTTTGAAAATACCGCAATACCGGTATATGTCGCTTAAACAACGTTCGGAACGCGACACTGTTTGAAAGGGGTCCCTTTTTACTGTTGCACTGTAGTGAGGGAACAGCTGTATGTGTTACCAAGCGTGAAAGTTCTGAAACTGAAGCTGTAGAACTAATAGAACGTGATGACACAGAAGAACTCATCCACAATATCCACATTGACCGCCACAAATATCCACCGCCCCCTGCCATCAGCTCCCGCGTCTCACACACACACACACGAGCGCGACGTTAGCACTAGATTTAGCAACTTTCAGACCCTTTTAGCGGATTTTTTCCATAGAATATTCATACTGACAAACCTAGCAACTTTTTTGGATAAACCTTAGCTATGGTTCAGTTGGAAGATTTCTCCAGTGCTGTCCCGCGAACGCGAGGTCTGTCTTTCCCGGAGAACTAGAGTAATTTGGACAGTCACGCTAAATGGAGTCGAGGATGGTGGGAGTCGGGAGTCAGAGTCGACTCCGAAAAACCTGGAACCGAACACCCCTAATGCCAGGTGTTCGAGGGGAAAAAAAATTAGAATCTCAAAATTGAAAATCGAATGCCAACCCACCAAACGAATATTCGAATAATCGAATATTCTGGTCCAGCCCTACTGGAAACACACAATAAAATATATTATAAAACACTAAAACAATAAATTAAGCAACAAAATTATTAAGTGTACAATGTTTTCATATGAATCTAACATCTTGCAGATTTGCATTTTTTAATTAAACAGACACACATATTAAAATAAATAATTTTTTGATGAAGAACTAATTTGTTTTTGAGGATCTTAAGATTCACCAATCAACCTCTATGAAAAATGAATGCTTAACATCTGTTTGAGTGATGGCTGGAGAAATGAAGTGTGTGTGTGTGTGTGTGTGTGTGTCTCACGAACACATCACTGCTGATGCTTATTAGTGTTCGCTGACTGCAGCTGTTTCTAGAGTAAACAAACCAGTAACCAACTTATTAAAAAACGCCAAAGGACATGTGCTGCAGGTTAAACGCACACACACACACACACACGGCAGATTTGTGGCGCACTAGTGTACGAATGCACATTTGTGTTTGGAAGGGGAAAGAATTTACCTTTATATTTCAGTTATATGTCATCACTAACAGAATAATAAACTTGTGATAGCAACTTTCACAATCTTAATCTAAGGGTCTATGAAAAGAGCATCTCCAAAGGTCCCACAGCTTTTACCGAAATTACTTCTTCCATCCTCGCTGCTCCTTGATCTTCGGTAGCATCTCATGATCAACAGTTTCACCCGGACACACACCGAGAGGAAAAACACAACGCTCCATGGAAAATTAGAGGAGGCGAGATGAACACGACAGGTCACTGTGAGACCGCTGAACACACGAAGACAAAATACTGTTCCCTAATCAGACCACAACAACCTAGTGCTGAAGAAATGCCACAGTCCAGAGAGATTCTCCACTGAATATACACCTCAGTGCAAGTCGAAACCTAAATACTCACTATAAAACCAATCCTTTAAGTCTAAAAAAAAAAAAAAAAAAAAAAGTTTTAAGTTGTTGTTGACATTAATTAAGCCTCGTTACCGCAGGTATTCCCAGCGGCGGGAAAATTAACGCAAAGGTATTGGATACAAGCAAGTTAAGCTGTCCATCACTCTAGAGATGCAGAAAGCAGTTAGCTTTTAGACGCTTCACTAAAAAATGAGCAATAACACAATTAAAAATCACTCTGCTTGACTTAATTGGGTGAATCTCACCAAAACATGGCCAGTCGTAAGGAAAGACAAAGCAATTATATACTGTTTTTTGCATTATAACATTATTTTCAAAGACCATAGGACTCAGTGGGCCTAAATTCATATTAAAACTTGGGCATATCGACAAATAAAGATCCTCCTAATCTTTCCATAACCTGTCAAAGCTATTTAAAGGAAACAGTCTTGGTTGAAACCCACTGCAGTCTGATCTTGCCAATCGTCCCCTAGAAATGCATCACAAGATCATACAAGCGTCCAGGCATGCATGTCAAATAATCCAGAACGTCAGTGCACATTCAGATGGCTTTCCTGATCCTACTGTATCGGCCCTCTTAATATTCCTCATGAATATCGGCTCTGATCACATTCTGCCCTTTAATTTCATGGTGAGCGACCCACAATCCGGCGTGCGAACACTTTCATCAGCATGATGCATGCCTGGGTTCATCAGCACCGATTTATTCATTGCATTAGTCATCTATTGTTCACGCAATTGCCAAAACTTCTTAACTAAATACAGAATAAGCATATTTTACACAATACTTTTCATTACCCAGAGCGTCTGCATATAGTTTGAAGAATATGTTCAATATCCAGGCACTACAATTATGGCTAATTATAGTATGACTAGAATCTTGAAATGCATGTAATGATTTTTCCTCGCTCTTCCTGCAATGAAAACAACAAATAGGCCAATTTAGGGAATTATATAAACCTAGAATCTCAAGCATCTTTGGCTAGAAAGGAGGGAGGTTAAGTATTTAACTTAAAGGGGTCATGTGATGCTGCTAAAACGAACATAATTTTGTGTATTTGGTGTAATGAAATGTGTTTATGCGGTTTAAAGTTAAAAAAACACATTATTTTCCACATACTGTACATTATTGTTTCTCCTCTATGCCCCGCCTTTTTGAAACGAGTCGATTTTTACAAAGCTCATCGTTCTGAAAAAGCGAGGTGTGCTGTGATTGGCCAGCTATCTAACGCGTTGTGATTGCCCAAATACCTCAAGCGTGAGACGGAAATGTTACACCCCTCACATACTGTTGATGCCGTGTCCCGGCCGGAGCGACGAGACAAAAACATTAAAACCCATTACAAACGAGAAAAAAACCACTAAAAATATTTCTTTATTTGGGACAGTGCTATTAATCAATAGTAAAATACTGTAAATGAGTCAGAGTTAGCCCCATTGCCTAATTTTCATCTGTTGCCAGATTTTAAAAAGGCAACCTAAAAATCGGAAACACAGAAAGTTATCACAATTACATACAATAACACCTCTATAGATAATAATGGCAGTATCATTAAAAAAAAAAATTTGCACAAGATTACAAATTTTATTTGCTTTTATCCATTTCTTCCATTTATATTTAAATGTTGAATAATTTGTACTACTCTTTAATTCAGAGTATTTCAATAATTAATGGCTCTAACTGAAAAGACTGATGGTCCAAATCTTCCTCAAAAACAAACCAGTTCTTTAGAATAAACAAATATTTGTTTGTTTGTTTATTATAAAATAAATAAATAAATAAATAGTTTCTGATGAAAAGTAAAAATAAAAAAAGAAATACAAAATATTTAAAAAATGTCAATAAATAAGAAATTATTTGTTTTTGAGAATCTTAAGATTCACATATCAAAATCAGAAAGTCTGGAGAACCACAAAAATAAATATATAATACAATAAATAAATAAATATTGTTGAGGAAGATTCACCAGTTAACCTCTTTGAAAGATCAATGCTGAAGAATAAATAAATAAATAAATAAATAAATAAATAAATGACTGACTGATGTTTTTTTAAGAATCTTTAAATTCACAAATCAGTTTCTTTTAAGATCAATGCTTAAAGTTTGGAGAACAACAAAAATTAAAATACAATGTAAAAAAATTGTTTTAAAGTAAATGAATGAATGCCTTTTCTAATTTGTTTTTGAAGATCTTCCAGTCAACCTCTTTGAAAGTTCAATGCTTAAAGTCAGGGGCGCCGTAATGGGGGGGGGTTAGGATGATTCCAAGGGCCCAACGAGGGAGAGGGGGCCCGACTCAAAATGCTGTTCTGGGGGCCCAGAAACCGTAGTCGCGTGAAAATGCATTTACAATCCAAACCAGACAGTCAATGATGATTTTGTTAATAGAATAGGATTTTCAATGTCTTCAAGACATCACAGCGACAATTCTAGCAGACAAAGGGAGTCGAAAACAATAGAATGTTTAGAACAGCATGTGTGTGAATTAAAACTCTACTGCCGTAGAAAATGAGATTCCTCTTTACGCCATTGCTATTCATCTGACGTGTGCTGTGCTGTGGCGAGCGGCCCGGCGGGTCTGCGCTCTTTGTTTCATTACTGTGAGGTCAGAGGAAAACAGAGGTTTTAAGTTGTTGTTGACATTTTTAAGTAATGCAAATCACTGTGCTGCCATGGTATACAATGGTATAACCCACAACAAAATATAGCTGAAATACTAATATTAAGGTATTTTTAATCACTACACACTATGGTTTTACCATCTGATACTATCAAGGTAACAAAAGGCATGGAATACATTACATTTTAACCATGTTTTCTTTGAAACACCTTGGAAAAACAGGTAAATTCAGTATAGTTCATATCAAAGTACAATAGCACACCCACCGTACCTCACCAAATTAAAAATGAACATTTTAAGCATTGCAATTTCACGTTGTTAGACAATATCAATACAGTATTACCACAGTAATCATTAAAGTGCCTTAAAAAGATCATCGCTGACCCATAGTACTTTTTCACAAGGTTCAAAAGCCACAGAATTATATTTCTGGACACAACCATAAAGATGTTAAACCATGGTATTCTTTGACAAAACCATTCAGTACCACGGAATACATCAACATTTAACACCATCACTGATTCATAATTCAGCCACAGGACTTTTATGATGTTAAAAAGCCATACAATGGTAACACCACGTTTTAACCCAAAGTAATGCTGTGTTTTGAATACCACCAATATACCAAGGTATTGTTTGAAGTGCCTTAATGAATAGGTTAAACAAACAATACCAACGTATACCGATACCAATAACAGAAATACCACGGTATTGCTGTACTGGTACCTTAAAGTACCACAATATCACCATCATATACCACCTGTCAATAACCCCAGTGCAGTTGTGTTGGTGATGAACCGCTCTGCG
>NW_015542582.1:158182-161633 GCF_001515605.1 Sinocyclocheilus anshuiensis
TCCATCATTGTGCCGCTCGCGCGCAGTTCGGCTTCAAATGACAGCCGTTAACGAACCACAAACCCGTTCACAAGTACAGAACCGGATCGAGCCCACACATCTTACCGTTGTTGGATAAATGGTTCTCCACGTCGTCGCTTCCAGCTTGTCTGAGACTGGCACTAAGTTGGATGTAGAGTCCCATACAATGTAAACTCCTCAGAATCACTCCAAACGCGCCCATCACTGCTCCCTGCAAAACACTCTCTCTCATCAGGTGGAAATATACGGCTTTAAGAGATCCAGGTGTGGTGAGTGTTTGCTGGTGGCTTTTGTCCCTGATGACAGCGGCTGAGATGAGGCTGCGTGTGTTTGCAGTCGCCCACTGATGCGATTTGAGTCTCCGCGAAGAGAAACTACCCGGATCTAACCGATACGGCGGAGGGAACAGCGCGAGGAGGAAGTTCGGTGGCGGAGGAAGTTCACAGCGAGCCGGTCAACGGTCGTCGTGGGGTGAGGTAAAATTACATTTTAAAATGTTTCTGAGGTAAATTTAACTTATGACTTTGAATGCAGACGGTTATATTTAAGTAATCAACAAGTATAATATTTCTGACCGCAGAATTAGAATAATAACTTCGTGTTGTGTTTTTTTTTCCCGTATTTTTGATTGCGCACAACTGGTGCCTACTATACACATACTGAATACTGCCCATTTTATAAATAGTGGGCAATTAAATTGACATTAAAATTGATGTCAAAAAACAGGTCAAATATGCAAATCAAATTTACGTCAAAAGTTGATTGATGTAAATTGAACGACAAACATATTGGCCTATATCTTTCAAAATTGATATCAAAATATTCATTTAATACCATAAATAGGGAAGGAGATGCATTTGATGTATTTCTTAAACCAATTTCAGGTGTGGGATTAACTTCCAACCTTATTTATATATCGCTTTTTACAATACAGATTGTGTGAACGCAGCTTTACAGTATTAAATATGAAAATTGTATGTAGAAAGAACCAAAACTCTATCCATCTTCTCTGGCCAGACGAAACCAGCACACAATTTTCACCCAATTACCAGCGGAAGAAATTGCCACCCAAACTGAATTTAAAATGATGTTACAGTATCTTGATCAAGTCTTGACTAATATTTGATGTTAAATTGATATCAAGGTGCCCAATAGTGTGTGAAATAATATCCAATATGGAATGATAAACGTCTTATACATTTAGTTTACTAAAGTATTTTCAAGTTAACATTATATTTAGTGGTAGGCTGACATACATACAGAATGATTTATCCGTAGATATTGGGACAAAATCTGTGCTGATTAATGGAAATTATTCCATTTAAAGAGATAATTTGCCTAAAATTTTTTTTTTTTTTTTCATAAGAAAAACAAGACATTTTTTTCTGCAGAGGAAAGAAATGCATACTGAAATGACATTCAAAATTACAATGAAAGGAAGAGTACATTTTAGTTTGAACTATGCTTTTAAAGGCCATTCAAGGGTTCATTTAAATTTTGCATTTACATTTTATATACACTGTTATATCCACTAATTATGCTGCACGTTAAACTCAAGTTTAGCTGATATACTGATTGAATGAGTATTGAATAATGTAGGGGGAAAAAATTACCTCAAGGCCCTTCACCACGCTGGGAATGGAAGGTTAAGTCAAGCACATTGCATTATGGGATACATTATTCAGCAGAGAGCTTTGTGTGTATACCAAACACAAAACATACACATAATACATGCTTCATACAGAAAAATGCTATTCTGAACATTTGATGATGCAAAGGCTGTTTTTAGTCATAACTACTTAATGCAGATATAATCCTGTGCTTACAGAATATTTCGTTGTAGCTAACTTTGTTTCAAGTCAAAACATACAATTATAATGATTTTTTTAATCCCTTTTTCTCTTTAAGGATTGTGAGAAAAACAAAATGCACTCATGACATTTAAACCCAGAGTAGTTTGACAGTAGAATGTGGCTAAAATGCCACTGGTTTTCATGCCTTTTGCAATGCATGACATTATCTTAAAAATATACCCTGGATATTACCATGATGGTAATACAAAAAATAAAACCACTGCATTCTTTGAAGTGCCTTAAAATTACAATTACCATGAAATAGCTATAAAAGCACAGTGATTTTTGTAAGGATAAAACCATTTTACATGTTTTTTGGGAGATAAATGCTCAGGGAACAGTACCATCCAGTTTCCCACTGATCTACAGAATGAACAACCCAGTTTTAACTTTCCCTGTGACCCGCACAATACTGGGATTATAAGTGGGTATAAAAGAACGCTCCCGCCACAGGTTCATATCAGTTTAGCCGATGCGAGGAGGTGGAAATCAACACTCGCAGAGCTCAACTCAATCACTCGGAAAAAGACAATTATTCCGAGCTCTCTGGGCTGTGAAATTGCTGTTGAATCACCGTTAGCACGCCAGTGTCATAATCACTGATAAGAGATGCTACTGGGATACCTGCCCTTCCCGTCAATTCAAAATGCAAATAACGATCCTGAGTTTTATCCGGGTGATTTCGGAGGAAGGGTGGAAGCAGATGTTGCTCTGCGTGAGCCACCGCGGCCTCCGCCCCGCCACGCCACGGCAAACCGGAGACGAGAGTGATTGGCATTCGCTCTCGACAAGCATCGCTACGGTAATGAGCGTGTCCTTGAAGCGCGCCGGGCACTCGCCCCGTTCTGTAGTTACCGCTCATTTGCATTTCAAGTTTGATGTGTTGGCAGAGGGGCATCAATAATGTTCTAGGCACACGCAATTCATCATAATGTACAATTCAACAGATGGGTAACTGTCGCACATCACCTCCTCCAATTGTCGGCATTCCTCTACAGTATTTACGCCTCCCTCTCTCTGCAAACCATCTCCCTGGTAACGACGAGAACTAGCAGCAATCACTGACCTCCTGAGATGCAGGGAAATACAGAGACCTTGCAAATAAAGCCGTGCTACGCCAACAGAAGCACGGAAAGGACAGCCAGAGAATATTTAATATGCCAGGAGCATCAGCCGGGAGTGGGAAAGTGGAGCTCCTCCGAGGACAAGGCCGATGGATAAACAAAAGAGAACGTGCGGGGAAAGAGTCGGCGAGATAATGACTCTTGTGCACTTGTCCCGAGGCTAAAGGACAGGAAGTTATCGCTCTACGACAACAGGGCGGGAAACGAGGAGATGCGCCATGCCTCTTGAGGTGCATACGAGTGCTTCGGAGCTGGTCTACAGCGGACGATGACCACGGGGGCCTCGAGCTGTCGATGTCTGATAAAGTGCAAGCCGTAATGAGACTGCGGCACTTAATTAGCTGGCGAAATGCGGCGCTGCCTTTCTCTGCTCGTCAAACGAAGAAGATTCATCAAGGCCCAGAGCCACACAGAGATGTTTTTGTTACTACAATAATAATTTCCCTACATAAT
>NW_015542582.1:161820-170030 GCF_001515605.1 Sinocyclocheilus anshuiensis
CTGTTTTAAAGCGCTGGCCCTCCAGTGAGTATAAATCCAGCGTAATGGCCCCCCATTCGGCTTGCCGAAGAACTCAGCTGGATTGATTCAATTTGACTCTAGAGCTTTAACAATTATTCTCAACCTTCAGCTAAAGACTGTCCATAGCAAAGGAGAGCTTAGTTAGCAAACTGTCTCTATATGGCAGAACGTTCCCTGGCCGTGGCGATACATACGCTAAGCCCGCGGGAAAAGGGGAAGCAGGGATTGTAAATTAACAAGGGGATGTAAAGAGAAGTTAGAGAACGAGAGAGAGCTGTAGCATTTTCTCGCTAGCTCAGCAGGCCCACTATTAGCAAGGGATTGGGATTCTCTGGCTCATCGCCACTGGACAAACATCTAATTAACGGCCATTAGAATCACAGCAGCCATATCCTCTAAAAGAAAGAGAAATCTAAAAAAGTTTTTTTTTACTGCTTGTGTAGACAACAAATGCAACAAATCATTTTGAATTAATTCATTAGCAATTTGGTCATAATTGAAACTTGAATGAATGATTCACCCAAAAATTAAAATTCATTTTTCATCATTAATTCACCCTCAAGTCGTTCCAAGTTGTTTTCTTTATTTCTGCTAAACTTAAAAAGATATTTAAAGAATGCAGGGAACCAAACAGTTTCTGGTCCCCACTGACTTCCATAGTATGGAAGTCAATGGGGACCTTCATCTGTTTGGTTACCAAACATTCTTTAAAGTACCACCTCCTTTGTTCCACAGAAGAAAAAAACTCATACAGGTTTGGAACAACTTGAGGGTGCGTAAATGATGATAATTTCCATTTTTGGATGAACTGTCCCTTTAAAGGCTTTGTCCAGTAATCACAAATAAGATCATGAAAAAAATCGCATTTTTATTGGTCAAATGTGGGAACCTTGAAATTTACCTTGAGAAGTTTGGCTTAGCTTATTAAGAAGCCAAATATTTTACTGTCAGAACTCCAAAACTCCATGTGTTGACATTTCCCACTGAAACTAAAATAAGAGAAACACAATTAAGAGTTTGCGGATTCACTGAGAGAATGGCAAATGTATAACGCTGCCAGTGACACAATGGCGTCCGTTGTTTGACACATATTCCAGGGAGAAGCAGCAAGACAAAGAAGCAACATACAGTAAAATCCACCAGCCATTAGCAGGTTTAGAATGTTAATTTTGGACCCTGGATCCATATAAAGGGACCTGAATGATGAGATGACAAACAAAGGCTGGAAAGATAGGAAAGCCACAATCCTTCACTTAATCAGCCATCTACAGGAACGCTGGAGAGGAGAACAGAGACATAAACACAACATTTTCCTAAATTATGTTTCAGCACAAGAGTTGTTTTGCTGCCTGAATTGGTCTAATGAGACATTAAGTCTCCTGGAAGGTGATCTAGGCTACAAAATCTAATGAAGGAAACGGCACGAAGTAAAGAAAAGCACAAACTTTAATTACAAGAAAACTGAAGTTGTTTTGACACAAAATATCAGGCCTAGAAAACAGTTACAACTATAAACATGAACAAAATGTGTTGGATATCAACAGATTCAATATCCAGATCCAATCTGTTGGGATACAATCAGCCACGTGAATGTTTAAACTTCAGATTTTTGTGGTCCAGTCAGGACAGGATGAGGATTGGTCAAAATACATGTAGCTTCACCGTAACGCAGAAAAAAAAAAACGCTTAGGAAAACCCACACTGAGCTCCAACTGGATTTTTAGAAGTTCTCAAGTAGTTCCATAATCCTCTTCTGCTCACTTTCCTTAAACTCCTCGCTCTTGCCGTCGCCAATATTTTCTGCGTATTCTGAAAAACGAGAGTGAAAAAGAAACAGGATGTTTAGTCATTTGGATGAATTTCATGTACGCCACCAAGCCCTGCCAAGAAACCCTTCCTAATGCTGTCTCAAAGGAGAGGCAGCATACTTTAATCCGGGAAAAAAAAAAAATCAAAGGGAGAATTTGTATCCCTGAATGTATTTTAAAAAATTTGTCACACATCCCTTGACTGCCCACCAGAGTTTATTTTCAGACCCCCTTCTTCACATATGGAGGAATGGATGGAAAAAGCTAGGCTTTATAAAAAGCTAAGTCTGGAGTTCAGGGTTTGAGGTAGCAGGATTTAAGAAGTACCATCCTTAAACGGGCAAATAGCTTTAAGATCCGTGGCCATTTGATGTGTGCCTTTGAGAGCGTGTCCCTCAGTCAGATCAAATCTGCCGGTTTGATTGAGGTCTGGCTATTTCGGGACACTCCAGTTTCTCGTAACCTGCAGCGAGCTGGAACGGTGCCCGAGAACTCAAAGGGCTACAGACGCTACGATAAAAGCAACATATGCTTAGAATGAGACTCTTATGACCGCTCTGGACCAATGTGATCGGAACGCAGTAAGGACACTTACAAGACTCCTCAACTTTACACAGAATGAGCTTGAGATCTTATTGATTTACCTGGAAATCTTCTCCTCCACTAAAGCTCTGAAATGGCATTAGCATCTGTATTACGACTCCAGGAAAAGCATGTGGACACGTTGAGCCAGGTTTGACGTCATTGACGGCAAACAACATTGGTTCTCAGCACATGTTGTGACCGTGTGAATATGCCGAATGGAGAATTAGATTTGAGAGCTGCAGTGGAGAACAAGATCATCCAAGATCTAATTTCAGTTTCTCACACAAAAAGGAAAAGAGCTGCATAAAATAAAAAGTTAAAAAATCCTCATCGTTGTTTTCAATGCAAAAAATAACAGCATACAGTTTTGCAATAGGGTTATTTTTATTTTTTAAATTGTTAACTGAAATAAAACTGAAAAACTTAAAACTGAAATTGAAATTAAAAAATTAACCCAAATAGTAATATTCGAAATATTGTACAATATGCAGTGGGTAAAATAAGTATTGAACACGTCACCATTTCTCTCAGTAAATATATTTCTAAAGGTGCTGTTGACTTGAAATTTTCACCAGATGTCGGTAACAACGCAAGTTAAAAAAATTTTGTTAAAATAAATAAATGCTTTTCTGATGTGATGTGATTTGAAATTTGAAAAGGGAGAAAAAAAGTTCGCCAAAAGGCAGATTCGAACCCGGGTCGATCGC
Organism: Sinocyclocheilus anshuiensis; assembly: GCF_001515605.1. Classification (NCBI taxonomy): domain Eukaryota; kingdom Metazoa; phylum Chordata; class Actinopteri; order Cypriniformes; family Cyprinidae; genus Sinocyclocheilus; species Sinocyclocheilus anshuiensis. The sequence continues at coordinate 164,942 of NW_015542582.1, forward strand.
GTCAAAAGGAGTAGGCCTATGACACGAACTTTACCATCTACGCCACTGAATCTGACGATTGATGACCGTCTTTTGTAATGTTGACTAGCCCAGTCACACGTTGGTGGGTGGAGTTAGTGTAAATAGCCTCTGCCAACAAGGCGGGCTATTTGCACTTAGTGTAAATAGACACTCCGATTTCTTTTTTTAATTCCCAACAATTGCCCACAGAAAAAAACTTCCCGCGCCTATGGAAATTAAATTATGTGTAATAAAATGGAATGACAGAGAAAAGGTATTGAACACATGAAGAAAGGGAGGTGCAAAAAGGCATGGAAAGCCAAGACACCCATTTATTGGTGAACAATTCCTTTAAAGATTATATATTAAGGCGGTTTCACATAACACCATTTATGCATTTGCCAGATGCTTTTATCAAACGCGATAAAAACATTGCACTGAAAGTACAGTATGTTGTCAATTCCTGCATTCCCTTGGGATTGAACCCATAACCTTGGTGTTGCTGGCGACATGCTCTACAATTTGATGGTGCGTTCAAGTCATGTCGGATAGATCGTATTTACGAGTTGAATGCACATGAACACCACCACAAAGTCGTTATTACGAGTGGGAAACTCGAAATTTTCTTTAAGCCCCGAGTTTCCAAGTTGGCTTTTATCCGCTGTATATACAGTATATAAAGACAACTGCTAATAACAATATTACTAAAAATTAAACTAAAATACACAAATAAAATAAAATTAATTATTTTTAGCAGCATGAGCTATAGAAAAACCTGTCTTTAAAATGAAAATGAGCATTGACAAATCGTTCACAATAAGACCGGGAATGTGCATTAAAAAAGTAAATAGGGTCCGTTTTGATTTCATGCTGACTTTAACAGTGTTTTTGGAAGTGTACACAGCAAGCAGCATGCGTGTAAAGGTAGACATGCTCTTGGATTAGTTTCTAAGCCCTGCTCAAGCCCTGGGACAGAGGATCAAACCCAATGAAAAATAAATAAATAAATCAATAAGATGGGTTTTTTAAGAAGGGAAAAAAGCAAAGTGGCACATTGAAACACAAGCCTGAGGGCTGGTGAAAGTGGCTGAAATAACACAGAGGGAGGATTGGGGGAGTCTGCATGCTGGATGATTTGAGGGGGATTATCCATTATGAGCTCTGAGATGCTGGAAACTTCAGCCCACTGCAGAGGCGCTTCCCACTGACACCAGTACACACAGCTCAAGGTCATGCATGTAAGAGAATGACACACTCTGTATGACTCAAATGCGGCCTTGGAGCGCGTCGAGGCTTCTGTAGGTGTTTTCATTTCCCAATTTCTACAGTAAAACACAGTCGCCGCCGAACTCCGCAAATGAAACTCGTTTTCACCAGTGATTTCTTGCTTAGCAGCAGCTATTTTTTTATCTAGGTAACGGGCATTAGGTTAAACTACAGAAAATTACCAATAAACCCTGACAATGACGTTATAGATGTTGCTTCTCTGGCTCAAATCTTACACCAAAAAGTGTTTAAAAAAAATAATGCAACAAATGCTTTTAGCTAATATGCATGCAACAAAACAAGGCAGTGCTTTTACTAATGAGTTGGTTTGTTCATTTCATCAAAAATGCAGGATGCACAACAGCTGGTTTCTTTAAGTAAAAATTCCAGTTACTCTCCATTGAAAAATGATGGCCTTTTATTAGTCAATCTTATATAACAGACACTTTCCAGATAGAATGATAAAACAATAGAAGGATAAAGTAGACAGAACAGAAATATCAAGTGAATGAGGTAGAACAAACAATATAATGATAGATAGATAGATAGATAGATAGATAGATAGATAGATAGATAGAAACGAATGATGGGAGTGATGGATAGAGGAAGACAGATAGATAGAATGGCAGACAAATCGAATGATAAAGACTGACAGAACAAGAGACAGATATTAAAGAGACAGATAGAACCACAGACAAACATACAGAAAGAACCACAAAGACAAAACAGATAGAGACAGAATGACAGACAGATAAAACAACAGACAGAGAGACAGAATGACAGACAGAGAGAATGAGACATAAAATGACAGAGACAGAATGATAGACAGATAAAACAATAGACAGAGAGACAGAATGACAGATAGATCAAGAAATAGAATGACAGACAGAGACAGAGTGACAGACAGATAAAACAACAGGACAGAGAAACAGAATGACAGACAGATAGAACCACAAAGACAGAACACCAGACAGATAGATAGAATGAAAGACATACAGATAGAATGACAGACAAACAGATAGAATGACAGATAGATCAAGAGATAGAATGACAGACAGACAGATAAAACAACAGACAGATAGAGAGACAGAATAACAGAGAGAACAGACAGAGAAATAGAATAACCGACAGAGAGACAGATGACAGACAGAGAGACAGATAGATAGAATGATATGGATGGACAGATAGACCCAGACGGAACGTCAGACAGACAGATAGAATGAGAGGCAGATAGATAGAATGACAGACAGATAAAACAACAGACAGAGATAAAATGACAGACAGATAGAGAGAATGACAGACAGAGAGATAGAATGACAGACAGAGAGATAGAATGACAGAACAAGAGATAGAATGACAGACAGAGAGATAGAATGACAGAACAAGAGATAGAATGACAGAACAAGAGATAGAATGACAGACAGACAGATAGAATGATATGGATGGATTGATAGACACAGACGGAACAACAGACAGACAGATAGAACGACAAAGGCAGGCATATAGACAGAACGACAGACAGAGAGAACGGCAGAGATATAGAAAGACATGAACACTTTTTAGGCATCTGTCCAACCCAAAACAATCACAGTGTTTGCCTACGGTGCACTGTAACATTTCCATCAGCCAAACCAGCAAACAAACCGCGATGACAGTTAAACCGCAGAGCAAACGCAACCTGTCTAATTCCTCCTGTAACATTTGTTTTCATTTTTCCCGTGATTGCGTTTAATACCGCATAAGCACATTTGCAGGGGCCTGGCACACGCTCGCCCGTCTGACACGACCGCAGCTGCTACAGAGGACAGGTGAAAATGTCAATTTCTCACCCGGCCGGGGCACGGATCCGGCCCACACCAGCTGCCCAGAGACGCTTTCACACCCCTCCAGCAGCTGAGAGCCACCCCGACCCGTCACACTCCTCCACACGCCGCAGGACCGGCCAGTCTTTGACCACTAGTGTGAGGGACGCAATAAAAGCTGCCAAATCACAACTAAGACTTTCAGTAGGTTCTGAAGAAAATCTAAATCATCAAAATATTTGAATGTGCAGTTGTAAAGATTGAAAACTACATAGTATTTTTGAAAATTGGCTTAAATTGAGCTTCCTAATCAGATAGAAAATTTATAAAAGCTAAATATAAGCAAGATAAATAGATAATGAGATTAGTGCTAACGTTTAATTGTCATACAAATAATTGCGATTAACAATTTAATTCTGTTTTGTTCATGTTACTTAGTGTAAGCTTAAATGCATTTTTGATTTTTAATCATATATAATATATAATATAATAAAAATAGACTATCATTATTTGTTATAATGCTGTGAAACTTAATATTCATGTAACTATAACAATTTAATAAATATAATATGAATTTTGTTCTGATGATTAATTTTCACAAAAATTGCTCTAATGCTGTGAAAATGAATACAATTTATATACTAATTTATCATATGTTTTAATAAATGTATTACGATCATGAATTTTATGCTGACAATTGTCATACAAATAATTGCGATTAACAATTAAATTTTGTTTTGATAGTGTTACTTCGTGTAAGTCTGATAAGTTTTTTTTTTACTTTTTCTATCACATATAATATAAACATAATCAAATAAAAATATAAATAGACCTGTATGATTTACTTTAATGCTGTAAAAATTAATCATATTTATGTAACTATTTATAATATAATACAATATAATGATCATGAATTTTTTGCTGACAATAATCATACAGATAATTGCAAATAATTATTTAATAGTTAATAGTATAATAATAGTTATTTTTTTACTTGGAATTGTAATATAATAATAAAAAAGATAGACCTGTATGATTCACTTCAATGCTATGAAAATTATATTATTTTTATAAATTGTATTATAAATAAATTATTTATTTATAATATAATTAGGTATAATATAATTGTATAAATATAATTAGAATATTGTGCAGTTGGTGGTATTGCTTTCAGCACTTAAATTTGCCACATTTGGATGGCAAAATGTGACTGAAATTTAATCTGCACAACAATTGTTATTAGATCGAATAACCACAATCAGACGATTAATCAATCGCAACAGGCCTAAATATGACGAATATCACCAAATATTATGCATTTCCAATTCTAATATGTTTGAATTTAAATATGTTGCATGTAAAATCCGAACATCTTTGAGAATCTGCGGTGAATGGACAGTCTGAAAGGGCTAAAAACAAGAATCCCAGACACCATTAGCTCACATTAACAGCACCTTCTAAAGAGCAATGCTTCCGCCTTTGAACACCCTCGACTGCCTCTCTAAACGAGCAGCGAGAGTTACAGCCCGCTGTTTTCATCTCTGTCACCAGCTACAGCAGAGTTCAGGTGGGAACGTCCTCCCCCGATGAATCATTAATAATGAGGAAGTGCAGAATTTAAACAGAATACACAACCACCAATCAGAAATTGTTACTATAAGCCTAAATGGTTTATTAATTGTGATATATATATACACACACACACTTTAATATTTGAAATGTATATAATATATGTATATATGTGTGTGTGCATATATATGTTTCATATAACAAAATGTTTTTTTCTATTTTTGTGAATATTATGCAGAACATTTTTGTAAATAATATTCAGTGTTATGTATGAAAATATATATACACAATTTTTATAAATGAAATAATTTACATACAATATATATATATAAATGTAATGTTAAATGTTAATACATCAAATTCATATACAATATGTATGTGTAAATTATAAAACGTCATTAAAATTAAAATGTATATTTGCTCTATATTTTATTTTTACACACACACACACA
>NW_015542582.1:170062-183937 GCF_001515605.1 Sinocyclocheilus anshuiensis
TATAAATACACAAACACATTTTTTACAACAGTTAAACATGAAATTTATATATAGTATATATGTTTACATATATATTATTTATTTTATTATATACTAAAAAGCCATATCAATTCACTGATTCAAGGAAATGAATCAAACTTTCCAACTCTAATTTATTTTACTAAAGCATCTCTATCTTAACACTATTAATTACAAGATGCAAGACAAAAAAACATCAGGAAACTTAATGGCTGAATAGCAATGCACTGTAATACTCAATTTTACGTCGCCAACAAAATCCTCACAAATTTATTGTCAATATTTGATCGCCCATCTCCCGTCATACAGATACGGGACAGGACAGCTGGAAAGTTCCTCCAGACAGCACACTGTTCACTAAACTTTCATAAAAATAAAATCAAGAGAGTCAGGTGCTTCCCAAGAGAAATACTGGGTGAAGTATGAAAGAGTAGCGGTGGATGAAAAAAGAAGGAAAGTCAGTGCAAAAGAGAGAGAAATAGAAAGCTGTCAAGACTTAATCGAGGTGCTCTGGGCTGAAGAGTGGGCGAAGCCGAACAACTCGTATCGAGAAAGAGAGAAAGGATGGAGGGGCGGGAGGAAATAAAGAGGGAAATACACAGCAGCGCACAGCAAACCTTTAGCTTTAGCAACAGGGAATCTGCTTCAGCGCTGCGGTGTGTGTGCTGATGGCCTGCGGACATGTGTTCATGAACGGCTAAACACCATACACCTGATGCCTGACGAGAAGTGCTGCTTTATACGCTTTAGCCTGAGACTGAACTACTGAGAAAACCACTAGTGAACTCATCAACATCTACAAACATGTACATTCAAGTGCTAAAGGTTTAGAAGTCCTGACAGATCAACATAACACTCAAGAGTGATTCAGTAAATCAGCCATTTTGAGATTAACCGCATTATTACAGTTAACTAAAACTGAAACTAAAATTAAGACCATCTTGAAATAATACAGATGTTAACCAAACTAAAAATAAAATATAAAACATTTTTTATTCCAGCTAGTTGCCAAGGCAACATTTCTCGTTTTATTTAATTTAATGTACTAAAATAAGTGACAAATAACAGAAAAATAATATAATAACATTTTGTATTATAATAAATAAATATAGAATAATAAACATAATATAAAAATATTATAATAAACAATAATACATTATAATATAAGAAAATAATAGAATAGAGAAACAAAAACTATTAAAATATTAAAACTATACTAACATCAGTGTAAATAACACTGGTTTGATTCAATTTAGATATTAGTTATATTTAAATATTAGTTATATATATATATATATATATATAATACAGTATATATTTTGAAAATATTTACATGTATTTATGTGTATTTATATATACATAATAAAAAAACACAGTACACATACATATATTACATAAACAAAAACTTATTTTGGATGCGATTAATCACGATTAATCGTTTGACAGCACTATATATATACACACACAGTACATATTGCATTGAAACATATTTTCATGACAATTAAACACAATTACCCCACAATATCTCATTATTGTTATGCCACAATATTTTCATTCTTACTAGTGTAGTGCACAGAAATAATGCCATATTATTCAAATTAAAATAAAAAAATACATTATATTTATGTAAAAAATAAAATTAAGAAATGTATTACAATATTTTTACCGTATTAGTACAGTAATCAGAATTTAATGAGAATAACCAGTGAAAATAATGAAAAACACTCTAAAATAAAATAAGCTGATGCATTACAGTAACAAAAATTTGGGTGGAATATACATTTAACGGTTATGAAAATAATGTCACTGTGCACAAAAATCCTAAGGGTTATAAAAGTAGGCTTCATTTTATGTATGCTAAGTATATTTTGCCTTTATATGTTGACATGAGCTTTTGAAATCATTTGTAATCTTACCTCTCATTATATGACGGACTATTTTGACGGATCCTCCCCTGAGATTGAGGATCTGATGGACTCTCTGCTGTAACTGGAAGAGAAAACACATTTCAGCATGCAGAATTAAAAACATTCAGCTTTAATCACACATGAAAGGATGGTAACGTACCTGAGGAACGCCAGCGTTACAGATCTCCACCATGATATAACAGAGGAGCTGAAGGACGAAGAGTCCGGCGTCCAACCGCCGCAGATAAAACTCATCGTCCATCGCATCGTCGATTATCTCTCCACGACGAACCATATCCTGAAATTTATAAATGACCATTAGACACTTAATAAACTAGATTAGTAAAATTTGTTAACAAACTTTAAGGTTGGCTTGAAAAAGCCTAGCCTCAAAGTCTGAAGCAAGTTTGAAAGTTTACATAGATTATGATAGCACTGTGTTAACATGATTAGCATGTTGCTAGCATGATTAGCATGATGCTAACTTGTTTCTAGCACAATTACAGTGTTGTTAACATGATTAGAATGTTGTCAGCATATTTCTAACATGTTGCTAGCATGTTTCTAGCACAATTTCTGTGTTGTTAGTATGATTAGCACATTGTTAGCATGTTTATTTTATGATTAGCATGTTGCTAGGATGTTTTAGCATAATTAACATGTTGCTGGTATGTTTCTAACACAATTAGTGTTGTTAGCATGTTTTTATCATGATTAGCATGTTGTTAACATGTTTCTAGCATGATTAACATGTTGCTAGCATGTTTCTAACATGATAATTACATGTTTCTAGCACAATTACTGTGTTGTTAGTATGATTAGCACATTGTTAGCATGTTTATTTTATGATTAGCATGTTGCTAGGATGTTTTAGCATAATTAACATAATTAACCATTACTGTTGTTAACATGTTTTTATCATGATTAGCATGTTGCTAACATGTTTCTAGCGTGTCTAACGTGATAATTACATGTTTCTAGCACAATTACCATGTTGTAAGCATGATTAGTATGCTGTTAGCATGTTTTTATCATGCTTATGTTTCTAGCATGTTTCTAGCATGTTTCTAGCACAATTACCATGTTGTCATGATTAGCACGTTGTTAGGATGATTAGCATGTTAACAACAATTACAGTGTTGTTAGCATGATTAGGATGTTGTTAACATGTTTCTACCAAGTTTTAACATGTTGCTAGCATGCTATTGCATGCTGCTACCATGAATTAACATGTTCCTAGCATGATTTAACATGTTGTCCTATAGGACAGTCATTAAGCTTTGCTGGTGATAGACAGCTTAAACACGCGACAAGTCTTTGCAAAAGTCTTTTGTACAAAAGTTTTGACCCCCTCAATGAAAGTCTATGGAAATTTTCGTAGTTTGATCGTCCGTTTAATGAAAATAGCAAATCCGATCAGTTAGAAAACATACAGCAACCCGAGTCAGACCAGTCTGAAGGTATGACCTGAGTTCTAGGAGGAGATGCATTTTAAAATTATTAAAATCCTAATTTAAATATAAATTAATAATATAATTAAAATTTAGTCTCAGAAGCAGCAGCTTAAATAGTAGATCAGTAGGTTGTCTTAAGCCAACCTAATACATGCATATTGATTAGCAAGAAAACCACATGCAGTGATTGATCCGCAGCTCCATGCATGTTCAAAAGGCTCTGGATAATGATCTCAGATCACTTCAAAAAGGTGATTTTTTCACACACTTCAGCTTTTCAGCACCTGCAGCCGAATCTAAAGGGACAAAGACGCTTGGCATTTGTTGAGTGCCATAATTGCGGCGATTGACATTGGCCTCTCTCCAGGGGATTTCAATCTTTTCGAGCATAAAACGCTGGCAAGCTCAAACGTGTGAGAGTGTGCACGAGCAGAAAGGCTTGTGAACACAAAGGGAACGCCTCAGGAACAGCAGTCTGGCGAGAGCTGGCCGTCACGGGCTGCTGAAGACACACAGAACGCGGCTCTGATCGCGGCGAGAGGCTTTCTGAGAGAACCACGCTTAGATTGTGCCAAAACCATTCAGACGTTGTCCAAAAAAACAGAACAGGTCAAATCACATTCAATGCAACTCTTGTGGACAGCATGTGATTTTATCCATTAAAGATGATTTGCATTGGGAAAAGTGGGATTTCTGAGCAGGATGAAGGTCAAGTTCACCTCGCAGAGCGTCTCAATAGTGGCCTTTCCTTTTGAAATCAAGCATTCATTCATTCCTGTAGCTCAAAATGTTGAGCATGCCGCTAGTAACAATATGGGTCATGGGTTCGCTTCTCAGGGTTGCATGAGCTTTTAAAATGTATGCATTGAATGCAATACAAGTCACTTTGGATAAAGAATCTGCCAAATGCGTAAATGTAAAATGTTATTAAATTAACAGTATTGTGTCTCATGAAGGTTTCATAAAATTCCCTATAACAGCAGCCTAAAACAATGATTAAATAGCTAATTGGCTATTGGTTAGCATTAACCAACAGAGTCTGTGCGACCTTGCTGATGCTAGCTGAAAAGAAAAGTTGTTTCAGTGGCCATGCAAGTTAATTACATTTTGATAAAAGATTAAAAAGACAAACTTTCTTTTATTTAAAATAATGTGGACTGATGAATCAAGCAAATTAAGACCAGAAATATGTTAATGTTTCATTGAAATCAACTTGCAAGTAGTAGTATTTTTTTTTTTTTTTTAAGGAGCAGGTGTACATTTCTTTCGTACCAACTAACATTTTGAAAATACTAACATTTTCATGAATTCGAAAATTTACGTCAGAACAGCTTTACGAACGGTTTACACAAAAATTCGTTCTGCTCGTGTTTCATGAATGAGGCCCAATATCTTGAATTTTAGTGCCTAACTGCATTTATGAAGTTGTTGCCCTGCGTCATATTTGTCAACAGTCAACTGTATGGAATGTAAGATGACGTACAGGTTTGGGGGAGGGGCCAGTGCGTTAACTGCGTTAAAATATAGTCATGCATATAAATATACACACACATATATACACATTTAATTTAATTTTAATATTTTAAATAAACGTTTTAAAAATTAGCTATACATTTATATTAAATGTATATGAGTAATATATGTATATGTATATATTAAGTACATACATTAATACTGTTACTTAAGGACAAGTAACACATTAAGAAAGTAAATACTTTCTATGTTAATTTAAGGAATTTCAGTTCCTACTTAAGGACTGATTTAAAGAGTGTGCAAAAAAATATGTTCATTGTCATCACGCTGTCAAGCGTTTCGATCTTTTGCAGGTGTTATTCAAGTCTCGTTACAGAGGCACAGCCTTCGGCAAGTCAATTATTCTGCTCGTGTTTCATGAATGAGGCCCAATATCTTGAATTTTAGTGCCTAACTGCATTTATGAAGTTGTTGCCCTGCGTCATATTTGTCAACAGTCAACTGTATGGAATGTAAGATGACGTACAGGTTTGGGGGAGGGGCCAGTGCGTTAACTGCGTTAAAATATTTTAATCGCGTAATTTTTTCATAACTAATTAAGTTAATGCGTTAAACTGACAGCCCTAATATATAGTAATGTAACGTACATATCACATTATTTGTAATTTCTTGTAATTATATATATTATATTATGTATATATAAATACACACACATGCATGTATATATTCCAGAAAAATATGTTATGTATTAAATATATTTATTTATAATATAAATTATATGAATATAAATAGACATGTAAATATTTTCAAAATATATACCGTATGTGTGTGTATTTATATATACATAATAAATATACACAGTACACACACATTATGTAAACAAAAATTGTCATCACGCTGTCAAGCGTTTCGATCTTTTGCAGGTGTTATTCAAGTCTCGTTACAGAGGCACAGCCTTCGGCAAGTCAATTACACGAGTGCAAATAACAAGCGGCTTCACCTCCGGGAAACAGAGCGATTTTTAGTCACTTCCTGTTGGAGAACTGCGGACTGGCACAGGTGTTAATATGACAGGCAGAACAAAGCAGCGCCGGGACCTGTGATTGAGTCTCACGGGACATGCCGAGACTAAATTAATCCGAGCACACCCTGCCAGCACTTCCTCCACGGATCCTTTCGAGATTTCCCAAAGAGCCTTGTGCGTGTGTGTGCGTGTGTGAGCGAGTGTGAGGTGCTGCGGCAAAACGAGAAGAGCAGGAGACGAGCAGACCGAACGCAGAGAGGGTTTATGGGGGTCTGTGTTTAGGAAATGCAATTCGGAGAGAATTTGTAGCTGTCATTAGGCAATAAAAGAAGGCGAGACGGGTTGACATGAGCGCGGCGCTGACAGCACTCCGAGGTGTTTTTAAACAAGGGCTCTGCTATGGGTGATATACTTTTATAGCGCTCGGAGAAAGCCTCTAACACTGTTCCATCTGTGGGGAGTGCTGGTGTTCAGTCGACGGGTGCGAAACAAGAGCAGACATTTCCACGGTCATATTCCTGTCACCGCTTCTGAGAGACAATTTATAGGACTCTGAAGAAGATGCAGAGCAGAAAGTCAGATAAGGTGGATGGGAAACACACACACACACGAAATTTGCATTTTAGGGGCTAAATATCATGTTATTGGGGTCGCTTAAACCCGCGGCAACAGTGTTAAAGCTGGAAAACCACAGACTTGGCAACACTGCTGCCAAGTCAATATTTCATCTCTGCAATAAATAAAAACAATAAATAATAGTGTACACACACACACACACACACACACATATATATATATATATATATATATATATTCTAAAGTAGAAGTAAAAGAGATAATAATCATTAAATTAAAAAAGATAATTAAAATAAATAAATAATTATCTATGGTTGCCAGGTTGGGTAGATTAAGTAAACCACTGTTCAGAAAATGTATTGATTTACAAAAAAAGCTGTGATTGGGGGATTTAGTCTCTTAAAATCTGGCAACCATGAAAGCTTGTTTCAGGCTTGTTCCCAATGCAAACACAAATGGCGGGTAAATATCACAGATGATTATGCAATAATTGAGAGAAGCAGCAATCATGATCATGATTAAAGTACGATTTATCAGGCAGATTCACATCGGGGTCCTGATCACCTTTGTGATATAATCAATATAGCGTGGTTATATTTCACTCAGCAATGGCGAATTAAATTGACCAAAAGTGACAGTAAAGACATTTATTCAAAAGATTCGTTAACGTTTCAAAAGATTTATATTTCAAACAAATGCTGTTCTTTTAAACTATTTATGAAGGAATCTGTAATAAATGTATCACGGTTTCCACAAAAATATTTGGCAGTGCAACTGTTTTCAACATTGATAATAATCAGAAATGTTTCTTGAGCAGCAAATCAGCATATTAGAATGATTTCTGAAGATCATGTGACACTGAAGACTGGAGTAATGATGCTGAAAATTCAGCTTTGATCACAGAAACAAATTACAAATTTAATTAAATATTCACAAAGAAGAGAGTTATTTTAAATTGTAATAATATTTCACAATTTTACTGTATTTATGATCAAATAAATTCAGCCTTGGTGAGCAGACGAGACTTCATTCAGAAACACTGTACCGACTCCAAACTTCTGAATAGTATTGTATATATCAAATATGTTTAGAAGGATCAAAACTACATTATATTACTTGTTCAGCCCAAGCTGAAACATCTCTGAAAACCATCTTGAACACACACACACGTACAGACACACACAGACACACACATTAGGATGGATGAGACACAAGCTGCAGGAGTCCACATCAGTGCCCAGATCACATCCTCAACATACACACGCCAATATCCCCGAGCTCACACACACAAACACACTCATACAGAGTATAATCACACACATACACACATAATCAGTCACACACACACAGTATAACACACACACTCATACGGAGTATAATCACACACATGCACACATAATCAGTCACACATACACACACACACACACACACACATATACAGTATAATCACACACGAAGCACAGTCCACCCTACAAACACAACACACACCCTCCACACACTCAGGGATGTTGGCTAATGAAATACAGTTACACAATGTGGAATAACCACCCAACCTGACAATTATCATCAATTAGCATCTGCCTTTAATCATCTCCACGTTAATTATCACTGGCTGAGACCCCACAACTTACATAACGAGAGTTACGGCTCTAAAACCTGATTGGATGAGACAAGCTAAGAGCGTCGGTAAAAAGCCTTTAAACACACACCTGTGAGCGCATGCCAATTACATTCTCCATTAATAAACCAAGTCACAAAACTTTAATAAAAATGTATTACTAACATTATCCTTTTTAATAAAAACAATAACAACAATAATAATAATAACTGATTATTTTAAAAGTATACACAATACTATCAATGATAATAATAGATTTTCTTTTGTAATTAATATGCAATTACAACAACAATACTAATGTTTTAATAATATTAATAATAATAATAGATTTTAAAATTACATGCAATACTATCAATGATAATAATAGTTTTTTAATTAATATGCAATAACAAAAATGCGAATGTATTAAAGGGGTCATATGATGTTGCTAAAAAGAACATTATTTTGTGTATTTGGTGTAATGAAATGTTTATGTGGTTTAAGGTTAAAAAAACACATTATTTTCCACATACTGTACATCATTGTTTCTCCTCTATGCCCCGCCTTTCTGAAACGTGTCGATTTTTACAAAGCTCATCGTTCTGAAAAGCGAGGTGTGCTCTGATTGGCCAGTTATCTAGTGCATTGTGATTGGCCGAATACCGGATATCGTCCTCTTTTGGAAGGCCAAACAAAGTAGTTTTGCTTTCACAACGAAACAGATTATTGTAAATATGCAATATTATTATATTTGGAATTCTGCAAATGTTGACATTCAATGTTAATAATAAATGATAATAGATTATTTTAAAAATACGCAACAACACCACCACCACCAATTATTATTATTATTTTAAACACATACAATATTATCATATTTAGAACTAGGTAAATGTTTCTATTCACAATGCTAATAATACATTGTTTTTCAAATGTAATTTGCAATGTTTTTAATGCAAATTTTTGCATTCACAATGCACATGGCAATGTTTTTTTTTCAGTGTTTTTGAATAAACTTTGGCTTAAATGTGAAGTTTCAAAGGAATTCACATTTAAAGTAATTCAAAATTAGTAAGCAGAATAATTATTTATTATATAAATATGCTTATTATTTATTATTATAATTATAATTACTATTATGAATATTATGATTAAGATTAAGAAAAATAATTAGTAATATAATATAACATTATAGTTGTCCAGGATCCACAAGACCATGCTGGTTTTCACCTTTCTGAGTAGTGAGAACACATTTGAAGTATTTGGATCAGTGTTTTAATGCCAACACGAGCTGTTTGAGATGTAACATTTTAAATGAAGCAAGACCAACCCAACGGTTTATGTTTGGGTGTTGGTCGAGTTGCGACTACACAGACTCCAGATGAGAACGTGTGTGCGAATCAGCGCTCAGTGTAAAAGTTAAACAGCGTTCGGTTTTAAAGGCGAGCGGAGCATCCGGGAAGATCCCAGTGACGTTTGAGTCTGGTAGGTCTGCTCTTATCTTCACACACAGATCTGCCCTTGCCGAGGAAATACTGCCAATCAAGTGTGAACGTGTGTGTGTGTGTGTGTGTGTGTGTGAGAGAGAGAGTGAGTGAGTGAGTGAGTGAGTGTGTGTGTGTGTGAATCTTACGTGCTTCTCTCCTTCGATCCTCTTGTCTGCGAGCTGAATGGCTTCCAGGTACTTAAAATGCAGCTCCATGAGTCTGTCGACCTGCATAAGAGAGCGAACGAGGGTGAGCGCGTTACAAATGCACCCAAACACACCAGAGATGTGCTATAGGACCCACATTTGCATTATGTGAATGACTTTCATATTTAACTGCGGCGAACAAGATGGATGGCGGCTGTGTTATTTAAAGACAAGCAGAAGCATTCGTCATCCCCTTTCCAGCAATTCCTGTGACAATCTGAAGACGAACAGAAGTGAGGCATGACGCCCATATGGCC
Organism: Sinocyclocheilus anshuiensis; assembly: GCF_001515605.1. Lineage (NCBI taxonomy): Eukaryota > Metazoa > Chordata > Actinopteri > Cypriniformes > Cyprinidae > Sinocyclocheilus > Sinocyclocheilus anshuiensis. Next base: position 180,062 of record NW_015542582.1, read on the forward strand.
AAAATCTTTTAGCTCCAGAAACTACCAATAATGCACTGCTGCTGTCAGAGTGATGAAATAGGCCCCGGCAGGACTGTGAGGGTTATTTTAAGAGTAGTGACTGCTGAGCGATAACAGCACACGTGTCTGTCCAGGTGATGTATGGAGACCCCCCACAGAGACTAAAGGAGACGTATAACACAGGACACAGGAGAAAACGGCATGAACGCCGCTGAGACAGTCCAAACAACACCGGCATGAAACATTATTATACTGATGCACGACTGAACGATACAACAAGAGAGAGAGGGAAAGCCAAGAAAACAAGCAAGAGGAAAGAAAATAGCCAAAATGAGAGAACAAAAACCAACAGACAAGAGCAAATAAAACAACACAAAATGGAAGGAAATAAAGAACAAATGAAAATAAACAAAAAAGCATTGACAAACAAGAGACTAAAAGAATTAATAAAGAGATTAATAAAAACAAAAGAACGAAAAGGAAGAGAAAGAATGAACAAAACCAACCAACAAGTTTGAATAAAACAGTAAACCGACAAAACAAAGAAAATAAAGAACTAATGGGAAAAAAAAGAATGAAAAGAACAGACGAGAGCAAACAAAACAAAACAAAATGGCAGGAAATAAAGAACAAACAAAAGAATAAATGAAAAAAGGTAAACAAACCAAATTGAATAAGAAATTACTTCAAGAGTAAAAACTCAAAATGGCAGGAGCAACAAATGAAAGAACAAAAAAAGAGAAGAACAAAAAGAAACCAACAAGAGAAAACAAAACCGCAAACCAACAAAGCAAAAAGGAAATAGAGAACAACAAAAGAACCAAGAGCAAACAAAACAAAATAAAACGGCAGGAAATAAAGAACAAAAGAACAACCAAAAAGGATCAAAAAGCAACAAACTGGAAAAAAAGAAGAAATAAACTAACAAATGGACAAAAGAAGAAATAGAGAAAACAAAAACCAACAAACGAGCAAACAAAACGGCAGGAAATAAAGAACACCAAACGAAAGAACAAACAAAAGAACAAATGAAAATGGATGAACAAACTAACAAATCAAAAGAGAAATAAATGATAGATTGAAGGAATTTATCAAATAATGAATAAAAAACAATTAATAAACAAAAGAGAAAAACAAAAATCCACCAACAAGAGCAAACAAAACAAAATGGCATGAAATAAATAACAAATGAAAAAACAAAAAGCAAAAAAGGATGAAGAAACCGACAATAAATGATAAACTAAAAGATTTCAAAGAAAAATTGGAGGAAATTAAAAATAGAAAAATGAATAAACAAATCCAAAAATTGAAAGAGTGCACAAAAGCAAAACAAAACTGAAGGAAATAAAGAACACTCAATGAAAGAACAGAGAAGAATACATGAAAATGGGTGAACAAACCAAAAAAAGAAATAGACTATAGGATGATATGATGAATAAAAGTATGAACAGAAAACAAATGAACAAACAAAAGAAAGAGAACCAACAAAAACCAACCGAAAACAACAAAACAAAAAACCCAACCAATGAATGAAACAAAGAACAAATGTAGGTCTCAAAGAATTAAAAGAATGAATAAACAAAAGAGTATACAAAACAACTAACAAATTAATTAATTATAAATAAATGAAACACATACAACAAAAAACAAACATACTATTGAAAAGCAAAAAACAAAAGTATCAATGAATAAAAAAGAAAGCGAAATGAAAAGATGATAGTGATAAAAGTTTAAATTGCAGAACTTGTTAACAGTTCAGAACGTATTTAAAATGTTACAATTATTACAATTTTAAAGCACATTTCTTTTTAAATGGTCAGAAAGAAGCACAGCATGTTCTGACTAAACGCTAGAAACAGTCTATATTATCTTTATGGCAGCATTAAACCCATCTGCCAGCCAACTCTCCTGAAGCGCTCTTTTGTCGTCACTCTGCCGTTTTTAGAAGCAGAAGATAATAAAGCCGTACCGTCAGCTGTCTTATTTTTACCTTCTCGCAGTCGTTCTCTGTGAACTTGCTGAGGAGACGACTTCTCTGCTGCCCTTTGAGGTTCCTCAGCATGGAGGCGATGATGGAGCACACATGCTCTGCCAGAAGAAACAAGGCTTTAGTGTCCTGATTTAATATTTTGAATAAATGCTGTTCTTTTTAACTTTTTATTCAGCAACGAATCCTGAAAAAAGTTTCTATCGCAGTTTCCAAAAAAATATATTTGGCAGCACAGCTGTTGCCAACATTGATAATTCTAATAATAAACCAGCATATTAGAATGATTTCTGAAGGATCATGTGACACTGAAGACTGGAGTAATTGGATTGGATAAACTTTATTAATCACCAAGGGAAATGTATACGTCATTGTACATATATGTATATATATTTAAAAACATATTTGTATGTATTTGTATGTAAACTCTTGTATATAATTTATATTATATATAAATATAAATATTTTACATATAAATCTAAAATTTTTATTTTAATATATACACATGTGTGTGTATTTATATATACATAATAAATATACACAGTACATATATTACATATATTATGTAAAGAAAAACTTTTATTTTGGATGCGATTAATCGCGATTAATCGTTTGACAGAACTAAAAAAAATATAAATATTTTACATATAAATCTAAAATTTTTATTTTAATATATACACATGTGTGTGTATTTATATATACATAATAAATATACACAGTACACACATATAGTATGTAAACAAACTTTTATTTTGAATCGATTAATTGTGACTAATCGTTTTGCAGCCCTAGAAAGAAGTCTCTTCTGTTCACCAAGGCATCATTTATTTGATTAAAATACAGTAAAATTGTGAAATATTATTACAACTCAAAATAGCCATTTTCTATTTGAATATATATATAAAAATTTATTTTATTTCTGTGATCAAAGCTGAATTTTCAGCATCATTACTCCAGTCTTCAGCGTCACATGATCTTCAGAAATCATTCTAATATGCTGATTTGCTGCTCAAAGAACATTTCTGATTATTATCAATGTTGGAAACAGTTGCGCTGCTTCATATTTTTTGTGGAAAAATTGATAGATTTTATTTTTATGATTCTTTGATGAATGTAAAACGAACAGTGTTTATAGAAATCATAACATTTTAAATGTCGTTACTGCCAGTTTTTATCAATTTTCTTCTACTTTTTAAAAACTGTTTTATAGAAAGCATCCACACAGAGCCAAAAGTTATAATTTACTTAGACATAAAAGGAGAAATGCTGGAGATAACTGCTGCAAATGGAAAATACGAGGCTGCACTAAAAGCTTTAATGAACGTGGAGTGAAGTGTATGAAGGTCTTCACATGCTGCTGTCGCCTATAAAAACACACTAATGAAGAAGCATTAGAGCGGAGCCAAACAACGTGCAACAAGACATCAGACGCAACCACAAATCTGATCTGACGGCTTGTTTGCCTTCAAGCGGGACTGTACAGTAAGAATGAGTGCATCACTCGAGACTCAGGGACTGCAAAAGAAGAAAACCACAACTTGTTAAAGAAATAGTTCATCCTAACATTAAAATTAGCTGAAAATGTACTCGCACTCAGGCCATCCAAGATGTAGATGAGTTTGTTTCTTCATCAGATTTGGAGAAATGTAGCATCACTTGCTCACCAATGGATGCTCTGCAGTGAATGGGTGCCATCAGAACGAGAGTCCAAACAGCTGATAAAAACATCACAATAATCTACAAGTTTTGTTTTATTTCTTACAAACATGCAGCTTTTGGCTTCTCAAGACATTAACTGATGGACTGGAGTGATGTGTGGATTACTTGTGGATTATTGTGATGTTTTTATCAGCTGTTTGGACGCTCATTCTGACGGCAGCCATTCACTG
>NW_015542582.1:198052-201144 GCF_001515605.1 Sinocyclocheilus anshuiensis
GATTATTGTGATGTTTTTATCAGCTGTTTGGACGCTCATTCTGACGGCAGCCATTCACTGCAGAGGAGCAAGTGATACAATGATACATTTCTCCAAATCTGATGAAGAAACGAACTCATCTGCATCATGGACGGCCTGAGGGTGAATAAAAATTCAGCAAATTTAAATTTTTGGCTAAACTATTCCTTTAACGCCAATAACATTTCTACGTCAATTGAACTTCACTTATTGTGTTTGATGATGGTTATACTGTACCAAACAACATTTAACGTCTTCTATAACAGCGCGTCCATGAAAGTCGTTCTTCATCAGGTTAAAAATCTATATTTAAACACTATCTCGCACAAGCACTCACAACCCATAATCAGATGGCCTTGATAAAACTATTTAATTTGGCCTCGGCCTTCGCCAGCGCTGAATACAAATGAGTTTAAACATCAGTTCGCGTGCATCTCTTAACCAACACATTACGCATCCTAATGCCGCAGGTAAACGGAGGCGATTCATTAATCAACAGACGTGAGAGGAAGCGCTCGGTCAGCACTGCGATGTCACGGGTCTTCAAGGCGACTCTGGGGAGCGCAGCCACCAGAAGTGAGGGAGGAAAAAAGTCAACGTTATTAGCGGCAGAATAAAGTGTCTGGGGTGAGGAATACAGCCACAGGGAGCGGATGAGAGGAGAGAGGTGCAGGCTAGAGGTCCGAGATAAGTGCGTTATCTCGCAGCTCTGCCGCGGGAAAGCTTTTGTCATCATTACACACAGGAAAGAGGACTCGGCTACCTGACTACATCACATCACCCGGGTCGCCGTGGCAACAGGGAGAAAGGCCATTGGCTGGCGGGTCGTGAATGCGGCGGGATGTCCAGTAGGGGGCGCTACTTTACGTGGGACGAACACAAATGAGTAAGAGAAACCGTTCAAAGGCCGTTCGTTAGCTGTTAGCTTGATAAACAAAGGCTAAATGAAACTAGAAAGAATGGGAAAAAGTTTAATTTGACCATTTTTTAGCTTCAGTGATATAATGTGATATGTAATTTGAGAGTCATTAACATTTTCATAATTAAAAATAAATACACTGTAAAGTGATTTTCTATCATTTGTAATAAGGCATTTATAATGAGTACCTGTTAAAAAAAATTATATATAATTTAATTTAAATTAAAAAAGAAAAATTAAAATATTAATTTATAAATAATTAATAAAAAATTATAACAATTCAAATATATGCTTATTAAAGCATATATATATTATTTAAAAAAAGGAAATTAATTTCATAAAATAATTTAAAATTTTTTACAAAAATAGCATTAATCAAAAAATAATATTGAAACTATAATTGAAAAAAATATAATTTATAACTTACTATGTAAATAATAAAAACGAATTACATATGATTAATAAATCAAAATGAATTAAACATTAAAAAAATAATTAATTAATTATATATACACAATGATATACAAGGAAATATTACTATATCATAATTTATAAATTATAATTACTAAAAAATACATTATACACATATGCAATTAATTAATAAATTAAATTAATTAAAAATAAGATGTTTATAATTCAAAAAAGAAATTTTCAAAAATATAATTGAAAAATATTTATGATTGAAAATGTATAGATGATTAATTTTAAAAACTGATAAATTCATTTATAAGTTATATAAAATTAAGAAAATATTATTTTATAATTATTATTTATCAAAATACATTATACACAGATACAAATAATTAATACATTGAAGAAAAAATATCCATGACATGGATCCATTTTGATGTGTAAAGTTCTATCATTAATGTGTAAGCTATCGTATGCCTTCAGAAGATGTGAAATATACTGCACGGGTCAAAAGTACTGCTTTTACTGCACTGCGTTTGTCCTTTTTAGAGCTTGACAAACTCAATACTCGCTCAAAGAAAAAAGAAAGTCAACAACATGAGGGTGAATAAATCACAATTTGCATTTTTGGGCAAACACTGCCTTTAAGATACAGCCTGGGATTTAAAATAAATTATCTCAAAGGCCCAGCAGAAAATATTCCTCACGTATTTACGTTTGCATTCTTTACGAAATACCACATGAAGAAATACTTGATCCAAAAGTCTTATATGCGACTACATTACATAAACTAAAGCATCTATCGTGTGTTCTTCTGCATAGAGAGACAAGACAAAGGTGTTTTGTTACAGTTGAAGAAAATCCCTGGAAACAAAGCGGATTATCACATTATCATGGTACGAATCTGCAGCAAAAGAACTGCTAATTTTCAATAATGAATCCATTAGCGAAAACCTTTGAGGACGGCGGAACAATGATCCGATTCCAAGTTTCATTTCAGACGGGAGAATTACCAGAGCTCTGGAGATCAGCGCAATTACGCCGACGCTTTTGATCCAATTTAGCACAGCGATTCAAGCACTTCCCGAAATTATTACGTGTCCGGTAGAGATTAAAAAGCAGTTAAAAGACAATCATTAGAAATAAATGAAGTGCTGCTTCTCCCCTTCGCCATCAGTTCGGTTCACATTTGGCCAATTTTGAGTCGCGTTGAGACGTCGAAGCAAATGGGTTAGTCTCAAACGTTGTCTTACATCTCTCCAAAGAATGATTATTCTCTGTAACGGGAGATGTTTGGACAAGCCACTTGAGTTATTTAGTCTAACAGGGCTCACAAACCCCTTGAAAGAGTGATAAATAATCAGCCAAACAGAACCACAGCCACTTGAGCGGATTTTAGATGCAGGAGTCAGAATCAGGGTTAATATGGTTAAATGAAAAAACATTGCTCGAAATAAAATAAACATTAACTGAAGAAAAATAGAAAATAAAAAAAAATAAAAAGCTATATCGACACAAAAAAGACAAAAACACGCAACAAAATTACTAAAATGTTAACTAAAATTTAAATGAAAATAATTTATTTGAGCTAGTTGGCAAAAAAACATTTTTAATTTTCAAGTAGTTTAACTTTATGTGCTAAAATAACCACAACTGGAAAGAAAGAAAGAAAGAAAGACAAAGAAAGAAAGAAAAAGAAAGAAAGAAAGAAAGAAAGAAAGAAAGAAAAAGAAAGAAAGAAAGA
>NW_015542582.1:201157-205778 GCF_001515605.1 Sinocyclocheilus anshuiensis
ACACACACACACACACACACACACACACACACACACACACACACACACACACACACACACACACACACACACACACACACACACACACACACACACACACACACACACACACACACACACACACACACACACACACACACACACACACACACACACACACACACACACACACACACACACACACACACACACACACACACACACACACACACACACACACACACACACACACACACACACACACACACACACACACACACACAGAAAGTCCTCTCTCTGTCTCTGGAGAAAACGGCCAAACCGCATTCAAGACGTTTATAACGGAGGAAGCTTAAATTGGCTGATGAGTTCAGAGTTCACGGCAACCGCGAGATGGACGTTCAGCGTCACGACTGAAAAGAAAAACTTATTTCACTCCCGCCGGCGTTAACACGTCATTAGCTAAAACACATCCTGACAGTTTCTCAATTCTTTGCTTTCCAGCTCGACGACATGCAATTATTCTGCGAAGCGCCTCTTGTTAAGTGAAAGCGGCCGAAGCTCTTTTCACGCGCTTGTGCTCGAGCTGAAAGCGCGGGAAGATTAGCGGCGTCTCTTTCTCTTTGTGCCTGACTGTCAGGATTGTTTATCTGTCGACGGTCGTTTCAGTTCTCTATACAAAAGCAAGACGCCGTTCATTTGTTTGGTGATTAACAGCGCAGAAGTTTAGCTTGAGTTTTAACTTTTTTGTTGTTCTTCCCACTTCTTTTAAACTATTATCCGTCAATAAAAGACTTGCACACAATGCAATACGGCAGAACACATTATTTCTCCTCTGTAAATCTTACTGGTCTGTTTGCAAACGTAAAGTGCGCTTTCTAATCAGCTAATTACGAATGCTAATGCGAGCGCGTGACGAGTCGAGTAAATTTCAGAGGGGGTTTTAGGGGGATCAGTCTGAACTTTCTCGATCGGCCGTAAGAGCTTAGCCGTTTAATTACTCAAACTCTCAGTCATCAAAGCTGGTAATTAATTAACTGCTGCATCTTCATAAACACCTTTTGTCGTCAAGAATTAAGAGGCTAACAGCTGATTGATGCCGGAGTAATCTCACACCAAGCATATTGCGCATGACAACGTCATAATACCATGTGTGTGCAAAGACAACAAACAAACCAGTTTTCAAAAATGAAAAATGTGCACAAGTGTTTTTATTTTGAAGGATAAACGGTTACTGTTGAGGACAAATGAGCTAAGCCAGAACACATGCAAATATATATTTTTTATATTTTTATTTTATAAATGTATTCTGCATTACAGTAATGCAATTGTCATGCAAAAATGGGATCCTAAAAATAGGCAAAGTGCAATTTAGAAAATAAATAATCAAACAAACAAACAAACTTTTAAACAAATACTAGCATGATAAATAGGCTACTTACTGCAGTTTGGGGAATATATTTTTACATTTTATGTGATATACATTTTTTTTGTTTGCACTACAGTAAAAAAATTGGGGCAGAAATGTGCTTAATTGACATGCAATAACGGTTAACAGGGTTCATATTCATCACAAAACAATGTGCAATTAAAAGAAAAAAAAAGGAAAATGTGTGCAAATTTAGCTAATACTTTAAAAAAAGACCGATGCAATGATATTTTCAGATTTTTTTTGTGTGTGTGACTCTCACTAGTTAATTATTACCTATTATATATATATATATATATATATATATATATATATATATGTTGTATATGTTTCTCATGTCTCTCTGTATATATTTGCCCCACACACACCTGCCACAGTATACAATACCACGACTGAGGTGCCCTTGAGCAAGGCACCGAACCCCCAACTGCTGCCCGGGCACCGCAGCAAAAAAAAAAAAGGCTGCCCACTGCTCCGGGTGTGTGTTCACGGTGTGTGTGTGCTCACTGCTGTGTGTGTGCACTTTGGATGGGATAAATGCAGAGCACTAATTCCTAGTATGGGTCACCATACTTGGCCACATGTCACTTCACTTCACTTCAACTCATCCCGAAGTATCGTACTGCCCTGAGGAGCAATTATTAAATGTGTGAAAGACTGGAATGATGAGTCCATTTTGTGCCTACAGGGGTGTTATGACTGTACAGACTGGGAAATGTTCAAGGAGTCCTGCACCAATATTGATGAACTTACGGACGTTGTCAGTGGTTATGTCTCTTATTGTTTTATTCCTGAAAAATCTGTGAAGGTGTTTCCGAATAGTAAGCCATGGGTGACTAAATCACTTAAGGTTTTGTTAAAAAAAAAAAAGAGACGTGCGTTTCAGGAAGGTAACCTTCTGGAATTCCATAGGTTAAGAAAAGAAGTTAAAATTGAAATAATGAAAGCTAAGCAGTGTTATACTGGGAAGATTGAGAGGCAGCTAGCAGATAACAATTTAGGTTCTGCCTGGGATGGCATGAAAACTATCGCAGGCATAAAGTACAATAGAAATCTGAAGGTGACACTTAAAGGACATACTTGTGATAGTCAGCTTCTTCTTTAGTTATGAAGTGTTTTGTAAGATTAATGAAAAAAGAACTCATCACAAAAACAGGGAATCTTCTAGACCCTTTACAGTTTGCATGTAGGGCCGGTAGAGGGGTAGAGGATGCCACTGTAACTTTGCTAAATTTGATTTTTAAACACTTAGAAGGAAGTAAAACACATGCCAGAATTTTATTCGTGGACTTTTCATCTGCGTTTAATACCATTCAACCCCACATTTTAGTTGACAAGCTTTTAAAGGGGTCCTATTATGCTTTTTCACTTTTTCAACTTTAGTTAGTCTGTAATGTTGCTGTTTGAGCATAAAAAAGATCTGCAAAGTTACAAAGTTCAAAGTCCACTTCAAAAGGAGATATTTTATTTAACAGAAATCACTTTTCAAAAACTACAACGAACGACTTGTTTGGACTACAACGTATATTTTCCGGGATTTGTGATATCACAAATACCGATGAATGGGACGAGACCTGGTTGAGCTGCACTAGAGAAGGCAACGAGTGTTATCACTATGTTCTCCCCTGAATGTAGCCACACATTAATGTTTGCATGTAAACGAAACCAGTTAGGACCTTTAACTGTTTTTGTGTGACAATTAAGCATTGCATTACATTTGCAAATAAACTAATAAACTAACAGTAATATAAGCAAATTTAAAGAAAAAAAATACACACTTAGAATAATATACTTATGGCCTAATATGTATAATATAAGCTGTGATAAAGTGGAGTGTTTCAGTCATTTTACTTATTAGTGTTTAATCCTCCTTTTTGAAAAAGTCGCTTTAAATAAAATCATCTGCTGAATGTGTAAATTAAGATGCAATTTTATAATATTGCAATATCAGCTACTAGCTGACAAAACTCTACATACTTTCCAAAAAAACCTGTTTGCATTCAAATGAAATCCTGAATAAGATCCACTTAAGCTTGATTTCAGACATGCCTCTTTCAACACCATCCAAACACATCTTACACATTCATATCAATCAAACACTCTTACTCCAGTGTGTAAGTGCTTGAAATAATAACAGAAGTGAGATGCATCCTCTCTCTCTCTGGATGTCTCATTGCAGGTCTCTAATAACCATTAAGAATAGTGTGAGGAGCTTATTTGTATCGCAGAGGCAAAACAATAAGAGCAGCCGCCGCAGAGTTTTACTCCCCGTGGAATAAACCGCTGGCTGAACTGTAAATAATAGCCCAGAAAAAGATATTACTGTGAACTCGCCGTCATATTACAAACGCCTCTGTGTGTGTGCACTCGCCGCTAATTGAGCAGCTCCGCCAAACTAAATCCATTTTAAAAGAATAAAACTGGTGGGAAATTATATTGAATTGGAAACAAAATAGAGCTACAACAGAGAAAGAGGCATTTCAGGACTCTGGTTTCTACAAACCTTCGTGCTCCTTGTCCGATACTCCCACTTTCTTCATCTTCTTGGGCGTCTTCATGAACAAAGGGAATATGGTCCGCAGGCCCAGGATGTCCACAAACTTGTGACAGTTATCCGACCCCTCTGGACCGATCACCCCGTAGTCCAGGACCTTCAGAGCACTGACTCGAGACACCTTCTTCTCCCTGAACAGACATAATGATAAATGTATCATTGGCACACTTTTAAAGTACAACACTCAGACTAAACTACAAACAAGCAGGAACAAACTACTTAAAAGCCATTGAAAGGACAAAGTTTGTAATTCTTAGAAATAAGAGCAGTACTTATTCGGCACAGAAATTAGAAATTTGCATGCATGTATATGCATCAAAGGCTATATTTATGACAACCGCAAGAATAATAACATTTAAAATACTTAAAAATACTTAAATTGTACAAAATTTTAACAATATTATGTTTTACAAAAACATTTACTAATTAATTCATTAATAAATATAACAATTATATACAACATTTTAAATGTATATTTGATAAAAATTCTAATATTATTTACAAGATAAATGTTTTTAAAAATGTCCATTAATTCACTTTGAGTAGAAAAAATGTCATGGTTATCAAAAACAATACATATAACGTAATATATTATTATATACAACAAAACAACATAATTAAATAAAAATAAAATTGTATATCATTTACATGTTACTCTC
>NW_015542582.1:205836-206083 GCF_001515605.1 Sinocyclocheilus anshuiensis
ATCCTATCCCCCCATATAAATATATTTATATTTATAATTTATAAATATATCGTTTATAGAGTGTATATAGGTTATATTAGATTAGATATTTTATATATATATATATATATATATATATATATATATAAGTGCTGTCAAATGATTAATCACATATTATGTAAACAAAAACTTATTTAGAATATGTATGTGTACTGTGTTTATTTATTATGTATATATACACACACAGTATATATTTTGAAAATATTTA
>NW_015542582.1:206094-206418 GCF_001515605.1 Sinocyclocheilus anshuiensis
TACTTAATAAATATACACAGTACATATACATATATTATGTAAACAAAAACGTTTATTTTGGATGAGATTAATCTCGATTAATCATTTGACAGCACTAATAAATATATATATAAGTGCTGGGCAACGATGAAAATGTTTCATCACGATTAATCACATGATTTTCTGCAATTAATCGCGATTGTTATGCACAAAATTCAATAATGAATTCAAAAGTAGTGTATTGCCACTTTTTTCATTTAAAAGTACTGCAATATGAACAAAAGTGCAATAACATTTGGTTTGCAAACATTTTAAACAAATAAGGTGATTTCTTTACCGCAGCAT
>NW_015542582.1:207896-217555 GCF_001515605.1 Sinocyclocheilus anshuiensis
TACTTAATAAATATACACAGTACATATACATATATTATGTAAACAAAAACGTTTATTTTGGATGAGATTAATCTCGATTAATCATTTGACAGCACTAATAAATATATATATAAGTGCTGGGCAACGATGAAAATGTTTCATCACGATTAATCACATGATTTTCTGCAATTAATCGCGATTGTTATGCACAAAATTCAATAATGAATTCAAAAGTAGTGTATTGCCACTTTTTTCATTTAAAAGTACTGCAATATGAACAAAAGTGCAATAACATTTGGTTTGCAAACATTTTAAACAAATAAGGTGATTTCTTTACCGCAGCATTCCTTTTACATAGTAGCAGTTAAAATATTTCTTGTAAATCTCAACTTAAACATTAATGTAATCAAATTAAATATAAAACCAAAGCTATTTGCCACTGCCAGGGCATTAACGTTTTTATAGAAAATATTTTATAGTTTGTTATAGAAAAACAAGTTATGCTCAGAGTCCAGAGCCTCGATCATAACATTGTAACAGGTGCCTTCCGAGTAGAGCCCTGCACGATCGCGGGACCCAACGCAGCAGAGTGCGGCACGGGACAACACTTGATGGGCGAGTGCGGGCGGGTAGAGACTCGTGTGTGCTCGTTTGACTAGTGTGATCGCTCCGTGTTTGTTTAGCCGTCCCTGGCTCGGTTGGAAGAGGTGGGCCAGAGCGCGGTTCAGTTGGCATGTAGTGTGAGCGCACTTATGAATTCATGATTACGAGCTCGTTGCATTCTTTTCTGTTAAAAATAACAGTGAACAGTGGTTTGTGAATGTTGATGCTTAGTCTAAATAATTTTATCGGGAGCGCTGCTGCAGTCTTAGGCCCACCCCAAATGCTCTCATTGGTCGAGACGCGTGATGACACTCATCCCAAGCCAGGACTGATCAACATCCCACCCCTCCTGTGACCCATGGTTTGTCTGTATGTGTTTTCAGAGCCAGTGAGCAACAGACTTTCAAAATAATAACAATAATAATAATAATAAAAACACTGTGTTAGTGCGCGATAAAATAATTGTCTGCGTTAATTAATTAATGCGTTAACGCATTAACTTGCCCAGCCCTAATATAGATATATTTATATTTATATATGTGTGTCTATATATATATATATATATATATATATATATATATATACAGTGGGGAAAATAATATAATAGCAATTATGTTGCATACATTTACTAATAAAAAATACATGAATTTATAGCAGTGGTTCTCAACCTTTTTTTCCACCGGGCCGCACTATGGTCCAAGTGCATGGTCTCGCGGGCCGCACGCATATAATTTACATATTACGTCAGCAATACAAGCCAACCTGATTTATAATATTATAGCCTAAATATTATGATATCTAATCGATTACATTCATTGAAATAAATAATTCTACTCCCCATAAGTAACACCCAATTTTGTGAACTTCGGCTCGAAAGGGGTAACAGCACAATCATAGGCGGAGTTTCACTTTTATGCGTGGGGGGGCACCCACTGGCAGATGAGCCACGAGCACTTTTTTATATGTTCTACATTTCATGTATTTATGTAACACATATTCTACATTAAAAAATTAATTTAGAATGAACAATAATTGCTGTACAAAGAGTAAAAAAAAGAAAGAAAAAGAAAAAAACATACCTAATGCAGAAAAGCAGCCTCTTTTTCCGAATTGCGCAGATGACCACTATATCTTTCTTTCATCTCTTCTGATAAATTTTCAGTCAAATCGTTTTCTGTGTGCTAGATCAGAGCTAGAGCCCTGCATTTCAGCCCAGGCCCGACGGGCACCGACTTTTTTACGCCCCTCGGGCCGGGCTTCGGGACAATTTTCACGTCATAGTTCAGACGCGGGCAGGGCCTCGGGCCTGTTTTAGGCTTCTCCTTATTTTTATATTTTAGACATCCATCAATTAGTGATGAAAAAAGATTGCCGCGCTGGTGGAAACAACACTTTACAGTTACGAATGATGTATTACTCTTACCTTTATGAGCAAAAATGACGGTGTATCCACTGAAAAAAAATGCAAGTGATCGTGCTGGCGTCTCTATGTCCTGCAAAGCGCTCTTCAGCTTCCACTCTCTGCGCAAACTATTGGATACAGCGCACATTTATCTAGGTTTAACATTTAAACATTGTTATATGCTTGAACTGTTTTATATCTATAGATTTTATTTTAGTCAAGTCGTGATGATTTGAGAAGGCTAAATTGATCAAACATATGCTCACTGTCTGCCGCTGGCCACTTGGTCGTTACTTTAAATGCGTAACGTTAATTGGGCTATGTGAGTACTGCTCATGTCTGAAAATAACATGAAAAACTAAATTATTTTACATAAAAACATTAGGCTATAGCTTATATTTATTTAGTACATTTTTAAATTAATGTAAAAACTAAAATGAATTGTAAAACTGAAAGTATTTTTTTTTTAATTGTGTTCAGCACGGTGGGCCGCATTTGAATTCGTGACGGGCCGCATGCGGCCCATGGGTTGAGAACCACTGATTTATAGTCTAATTTATATAACAAAAACAATGATCACTAATTTTTACTAATAAACAAATAGTCTAACCCTAACAAGTAAACTTTACTTGTAACAAATTTTTTTTCCCAACATTTTTTCAAAACCATTCAAAAATTACTAAGAACAAAATATATTTTTACTTTTTTGTATTTCTACCATGTATTACCATGTACTAAATGTACTATGCATGAAATGTGTTACATAAATAAACCTGCCTTGGCTAAAATTGGACTTCAAGAAACACAAGCAGAATTCATTTCTGTATGTTTTAGAAAAAGAAAACTGATGTTCATTCACGGAGCCTTTGTCTCTTTTTCTCAACAGTCCACTTTCATTTTACACATTCATTGGTTGTTCTTAAAGTCAAGGAGGATATTGTATGAATTTTCTCCAGGTGTATATAAAGCAAGAAACTGATATAAACAGCATGTTGGAGTCTGAAAGCGCTCCACGAGAGAGGCCTGTACAGACGGAAGCTGACGATCATGGCCTCGCTCAAGGGAAATGTAGCTGTCCGTCATACTGGCACTTCCTTCATCCGCCAATGACAAACAACAGTTTATCTACGCCTCGGGAAAATATTTCACATGTCAAAGAGGAGACGCAGAGAGTAACAGAGTGGCAGAGAGAGAGAGAACAGGACAAATAGGAAAAATAAAAAAGTATAAAAAATAAAATACAAAAATAAAAATATATAAAATATTTAGAAAATACAATAAAATCAATAACTTTGGGAACAAACTGTAGCTGTCAATCAGAGACGCACCTGAGCATGAGGTTCATGAGCTGAAGCCCCTCCCCCCTGAGGAAACGATCACGATTGGCTGGAAGCATGAGGCAAGAACAGAGGGCATCAAACAGATTCTCCATCATTTCCTGTTCCTCCGCCGTGGCTGGATTATGACGCTTAAACACCTGCGAGGAGAAAAAAAAGGTAAATGTAAATAAATGAATAAAGCCTTTTATGAAGATTTTAGGAGCACATTGTGCTCGTCATCAAGACCAAGCATTATCAATAACTTCTTAAAAATGTTAATGAATAAAATAAAAAACATGAATAAAAATGTTATAAATTATTTAATTAATAACGAAAAAAGAAAAAATTAAGCCTTTTATAAATATTTAATGAATACATTGTACTTAATTGTCATGAAAAAGAAGCATGAACAATATTCTTGTAAAAATGTTAATGTATAAAAAATTTAATTAAAGAAAGAGAGAGACAGATAGATATAGTCAGATGACAGACAGACAGATTTTAGGAGCACATTGAGCTTAATAACCTTGTAATAATGTTAATAAAATACAAAATTTTAGTGAATAAAAAAACATAAAAACAGAGAGAGAGAGAGAAAAAATAGAGTTATACAAAGTTATAAAGAGTTTAGGAGCACACTGTGCTTTATTGTGATGAAAATTGAGCATTAAATGTTAATTAAGAATAAAAATAAATCTTATTTGTTCAGGCCAAAACAAAACAATACCCTCTCTTTATTTTATTACACAGATTTGTATTTAAATTATTTGCAAATAAGCAATTAAACATTGTCTGGTCATGTTGTGCAACACACAACCATCATCAAAGGGATGTTAAAACGATTGTGAAAAGAGAAAACAGCAGCGTGGAGCAGAATGAATGAAGCCGGCCGTATGTTCTGGGTCATGATGATCTCTAAAGAGTCTCACACTGTGATTTCAGACGAGGTTTGCTGCTCTTACACAGAGAAACAGACTTACTGAGAGCTGCTGCAGTAGTACATCAATCCCGTCCATTTCTCCCAACAGCTCCCTCGTTTCTGAGAGAGAGAGAGAGGAGTGGGAGGACAGAAATCAGTGAGAGAGACAGACATGAAGAGCAAAGATGATGAATGTTAGTTCAGTGTGCTAATAAAGCCTAGAGCAAGAGACGTGCATGTGATAAATGCAGGTACTGAGCTCAGAAGAGCAAAATTACACACCAAAACAACACAAATAATCAACAGCCTTATTGAGCTCCATTACTAAAGTCATACATCACAGCAGGAGTATGAAATCAGCTTGATTTTTACCAAATGCAATGTATTCTGTTTTAATTCTCTGGACTTCGTTTTAATTAAGTTTAAATAATAAAAAAGCATGTTTAATCAGTTGAATTTCTGGCTACTTTAATGGCAAAATCAATGCATTTTAAAGGAAACAAAGAGTTAGTCAAACAGTAGTAGTGAAAAACAACAATTTACAACCAACTCACATCAGTATAACAAACATTACATAAGATTTATCATTTCAGTACGGTATTTGATTAAAAAATAGGATATCTTGGATGGCCCATTTTGGTGAACTATTCCTTTAAATACTGTTAAGAGAAAAGGCCTTTTCACATCAGTACAAGAAGTCACAGCATATTTTTGGCATGAAAATCAGTGACCTCCAACGATACTTTTTTTTTTTTCTCTTCACTCTTGGTGTGAACAGCTTGACATTTTGCGATTGTGGGATTTTCAGTTGATATTAAAAGACATGACTTGTTATAAATTATGACTACATCATTTATAAATGCAAAAAGGAAAAGTGTTCAAAAGAAGTTTATAGCCAATGCTGATATCTAGAGAGCAGAGTGACTGATATAATGCTGATTTTACTTTTCAGAGTAATAATAATAACACAATTCACTAAACATTGTTTTTTTTTGGGGGGGGTTTTTAAGGAAAATCGCACATTTGTTGTCCATATTTTACTTTAAACACTAAATCCCTATTGTGCAGCACTTCATTTGCCAAAAAATGTTTCAGCTGAATAATGTAGATAATGTAAATGTAACGAAAATGAACATTTGCTGAATTTTTACTCGCCCTCAGGCCATCCAAGATGTATATGATGTTGTTTGTTCATCAGATTTGGAGAAATGTAGCATTCCATCACTTGCTCTCCAATGGATCCTCTGCAGTGTGAATGGGTGCCGTCAGAACGAGAGCCCAAACAGCTGATAAAAACATCACAAAAATCCAAAAGTAATCCACACAACTCCAGTACATCAGTAAACCTCTTGTGAAGTGAAAAGCTGTGTGTTTGTAAGAAATAAATACATTATTAAGATGTTTTAAAGGGGTCATATGATGCTGCTAAAAAGAACATTATTTTGTGTATGTGGTGTAATGAAATGCGTTTATGCGGTTTAAGGTTAAAAAAACACATTATTTTCCACATACTGTACATTGTTTCTCCTATATGCCCCGCCTTTCTGAAATGTGTCGATTTTTACAAAGCTCATCGTTCTGAAAAGTGAGGTGTACGCTGATTGAGTTTATAGCCAATGCTGATATCTAGAGAGCAGAGTGACTGATATAATGCTGATTTTACTTTTCAGAGTAATAATAATAACACAATTCACTAAACATTGTTTTTTTTTGGGGGGGGTTTTTAAGGAAAATCGCACATTTGTTGTCCATATTTTACTTTAAACACTAAATCCCTATTGTGCAGCACTTCATTTGCCAAAAAATGTAAGGAATTGTTACATTATAATTTGATTAGATTTTCAAATAATAATTACATTTTATACATTCATTTGATTACTACCATTTTCGATAATGAATTTGATAAAAGCTAAAACATTTCATAGGGCCCTATTAGTGTTAAAATTGTAAAAAATAAAAAAAATAAAAAAATATATATATACACGTTTTTTTTTTTTTTTTAGTAAGACCAAATGTTTCTTGGGAACCAAATCAGCATATTAGCTCATTCTGACGGCACCCATTCACTGCAGAGGATCTGTTGGTGATCCATAGTGATGGAATGCTACACTTCTCCAAATCGGATGAAGAAACAACATCATATACATCTTGGATGGCGTGAGGGTGAGGAAAAATTCAGCAAATGTTCATTTTCGGGTGAACGATTTCTTTAAAAAGATTTTGTTTCTCATTGAGCTTGTAATTATTCACTAGTCTTTAATGAAGCCATGCACACATCCAATCAAAGCAACCCATCTCTTATTTTTACTTACTGTCATTGTTTTGCAACAGGATAGCCAGTATTTCACTGCAGTACAGCTTATTGGCATCAAAAGGCATCTTGGCCTGTTTGGGAACACAACAAACACAAAGTTTCAATGTCTTTGGCAGCAGCGTCCCATTCGATCTGTGTGCCGTCTTCTCTATTGTCAGTGTAATTGCTGGTGTGCTGGATTCATGGAAGTCTTCAGGAAGCATTAAGACTTGAACAGCATGACGCTCTTATTCCAGCAGCCAGCGGTAAATCTGAGGAGGATTTCACCTCACGTGGATAAAAGACAGTGTGAATTGTGGCTTATGAAAATCTCAAATCCAGCTCAAAAAATAAAAATGATCGAGTTAAACCCGTCAGAACGCACAGCCAACTTCAAACCAGCTGACATTGTTCACTGAGAGGAAGAAAAAAGAAAAAAAAAAAAAAAAGACTAGTTATTTTTAAAATATATATCTTGTGCTTGACTTTGAACTTAAAGGTGAAGTGTGTAATTTTTCTGATGTCTATCCCAGTTTAATGCAGAGTCATCTCTAAGTAAGCTACTCACAGTCAAATATAGAGTGAAATAAGTGGAATCACTGATGCACTTTTAAAATACTGAATCATTGCTGTGTTTGTTTGAGTGGTCCATCATGACCATGTCTGACTAACCAATGGGTTATTATTTTTGCAATTCTGCGCACAGATATTACACAGTTGCAACATCCCTCAAAAATGCATAAATGCACGAATGCACAAATGAATAAATAAACGCATAAATACAAACAGTAAAGCAGCTCGCTGACCATGTAATCATGTATAGTTACCATTACCATAATCAATAAAGCAAAGTCAATTAAGAAATACCTGGAAATAAAAATAAATATATTTAAATAAATTAATAACTATGTTTACATTATTTACAAAACCTGTAAATAAATGTATAAATACTTAATGCTGAATGCATGATTAAATGCAAAAATAAAGTACATAAATGCATAAATGAATGCATATATAAAATCAATGCAAGAATAGATAAATGTATTAATAAATAAATAAATAAAATGCATAAATACATAAATGCAAATAGTAAAGCAGCTCACTGACCATAAAATCATGCAGTTACCATAATTAATAAAGCAAAGCCAATTAAGCAAAATGTGCAAATAATAATAAATTAATTTAAATAAATTAATAATGTGTCTGTGTACATATGTATATATTATTTACTAACCCTGTAAATAAATGCTTGAATAAATGCATAAATGAAAAAAAGCAAACATAAATATGTAAAATAAAGTACATAACTGCAAAATAAAGCATAAACAAATGCATAAATAAATTCTTAAATGCTTCAATAAATGCCTTAATAAATAAATGCAAAAAAGCATAAACAAATGCCTAAATAAGTAGATGCAAAAATTATAAATAAATAAATAAATAAATGCATACATATTTGCACAAATGAATGCACAAATAAAATGCAATAATAAATAAAATGCATGAAAAAAAGCATAAATAAATAAACCACACTCAGACTGGCTGTAGGTCTGTGCGAAGTTTAGTGGATGTAGTTTGAAAACACTTTCCCAGAGTTTGGTCACATGTTGTGGTAATTATGTTGGTTTGTCAAGCCAAAATAATAATCAGCCAAACTCCATCATCAGATTTCATCAATGAGCAGACTACATTCATAAAGACAACATGACCTATCAGTGAATGGAGTGATGTTACCTTGATCCTCTTCAGCAGCCACTGCATCAAACCCTGCTGGGCCGCTTCTGTACACAGACCGGGACGAAACTCGGCCATGTTCTCGATCACAGCTGCCACAGAAAGACAGAGAGATCTGCTGTTACTGTAAGTCCATGCTTCTCTGAAACGTGTGTGCTGTATTATGACCTAGTTTCTGCAGCGTCTGCTTCACCTAGTTGCCATTATAACTGATGGAGACACAGCAGTGAGATCAGAACACATTCACTCAACACATGAATGCAAGAACGCAGAAACCACAGCACTTATTTGACACTCGGTCCAGACAGCAACCAGGGCCCAGAAGTAAAGACGACCCGATGACCTGAAGTTTGGGCCTTCGCTATACTGTCAAATCAGTTTACACAAGCAGTAAAGAGCGACTGACCGTCAGGCTTGGACAAGCATTTAGAAATTAAAAACTGGCTATGATTCAACTCATGAGAATTTCATTACATAAATGCGTAATAATAAATGTTTACTAATTCTAATTAAATGTATTCTGTTATATAAAAAAATTAAATGCATAAATAAAAATGCATAAAAACACATAAATAGATCCTTATGTACATAAATGTAAAAAAATAGGCCTAAATGCATACATGCTAATGTGCATAAATAAGTCCTTAAAAAATAAGTGCATAAATAAATGTATAAACGAATGCTTAAAGGGTTAGTTCACCCAAAAATGAAAATTAGTCCATAAATTACTCACCCTCAAGTCATCCTAGGTGTACGTGACTTTCTTCTTTCAGACGAATCCAGTCGGAGTTATATTAAAAATTGTCTTTGATCTTTCAAGCTGTTTCATGGCACTCAGCGGGTGTTGCATGCATCAGTCCAAAAGAAGTTAAATAAAATGCGCCCATCCATAAAAAAAAGTGTCTCACACGGCTCCGGGGGGTGAACAAAGGCCTTTTGTAGCGAATCGATGCGTTTTTGTAAGAAAAATATCCATATTCAAAACGTAATAATCACTTTAATGTAGCTTGCGCCAACAGTTGTACACGGAAGCAGCTCCAGGCGGATGACGTATGAGGTCAGCGCTGCGCATGCGCCGGTGAGTCTCATGAAAACCAACGTTTGTTAACAGGAGCAAAGGAAGCAAAGTTTCCTTACTTTAGCAAAGGAAAACCAGTCTCCTCTTGGCTTATATCGAAATCCTCCGACATTCTTCTTTACAAATCCTCGTTTAGTAATTCTAATTAGTGACCGTTGTTTTGTTTTGATCTCTCCCTTGCGCTTCCCTGTGCATCATGCGCAAAGCTGACCTTATATGTCATTCCCCCCGGAACTGCTTCCAGTGTACAACAGCTACATTAAAGTGATTATTACGGTTTGAATATGGATATTTTTCTTACAAAAACACATCGATTCGCTACAGAAGGGCTT
>NW_015542582.1:218645-221111 GCF_001515605.1 Sinocyclocheilus anshuiensis
CGTGCGTCACTTCTGAGCGGCGCATGCGCAGCGCTGACCTCATACGTCATCCGCCCGAAACTGCTTCTGTTTCCAACAGTGAGCGCAAGCTAGATTCAAGTGATTATTACGTTTTAAATATGGATATTTTTCTTACAAAAACGCATCGATTCGCTACAGAAGGCCTTTGTTCACCCCCCGGAGCCATGTGAGACACTTTTTTTTTTTATAGATGGGCGATTTTTATTTAACTTCTTTTGGACTGAAGCACTGCAACACCCGCTGAGTGCCATGAAACAGCTTGAAAGATCAAAGACAATTTTTAATATAACTCCGACTGGATTCGTCTGAAAGAAGAAAGTCATATACACCTAGGATGACTTGAGGGCGAGTAATTTATGGGCTAATTTTCATTTTTGGGTGAACTAACCCTTTAAACACATAAATAAATCCTTAAATGAATGAATGCTTAAAAGCATAAATGAATAAACAAATTCATAAATCCTAAAATACATAAATAAACAAATAAATACCATATAAACCATATAATCCTCAAATGCTTAAATAAATGCATAAATAAATGCTTAAACATATAAATCCTTAAATGTTTAAATGCATAAATCCTAAAATGCATTAACACAAATGAATAAATAAATCCTTAAATGCTTAAATAAATGCATAAATACATAAATAAATGCTTAATGCATAAATAAATGCTTTAAAAAATGAATGCATAACTCTAACTCAGAACAGGCTGTAGGTCTACAATAAAACTTTTTTGATGGTGATGTATAAAACATATTTTATATTTTTATATAATTCATTCATTTTAAACACTGACATCAATATAATATAATAAGCCTGAGTAATTCATACTGATTTTTTTTTTTTTTTTAGATTCTCGCTAGAAGCGATCGTAAACCTGACTTCTTTTATGGCATTTTTGTTGTCTATTTTGCAGCTTTTGGAGCTTGACACACATGGTCACTGGCATTTGTATGGAAAAGATAAATAGTTTGGGTGAACTATTGCTTTAATAAAAAATTATTTGCTTATGACACCATTAAAAAATAGGTTCCTAAAAAAAGCAAAAATAAAATCTTGCTTTAGCCTCAGGGCCTGAGAAAATGTCACCAGTGTGAGTAATAATCTGAACTACCGCCCAGACCAGCAAAAAAAAAAATACCCTCATTGTCGAGCCTGGGACGCACAAAAAGACAGAAAGAGCGAGCAGAGCGAACAGCTCTATATGACACATCACAAGGGAGTTCGAGACTCATCTGTATTACAAAAGACTCTGAAGACACCTGATAACTCAATCAGAGGCATGATGGGAGAAAAATCTCACAGCGATGAGTGGGAGGAAGAGAGAGAGGGTGCGAAATCTCATGAGGAAGGGAAAGAGATTACACAAGAACTGGAACAGCAGAGGAAGACATGGAGGAAATGTGCCGTTTAAATCCGTTCAGTCAGACCATTTATCTCTCTCTGTAGCTGAGCAGCATCTTTCCAGAAGCAAACCTGCCAATGCAAGCCAGACGCAGTGTTTCCAACAGCAAAACAGCTTTAAAGGAGCATTCAGCCATTTCCTCCTTCTTAAAAAGACATTTGCTTTATTGTATACATTTTTATATATATACTACCAAAAGTTTGGAACAATTAAGATTTTAATGTTTTTGAAAAAGTCTCTTAGGCTTTCTAAGGCTATGTTTATTTGATCAAAAACAGTAATATTATGAAATATTATTACAATTTCAAATAACGGTTTTCTATGTGAATACATATTAAACTGTAATTTATTCATGTGATGCGCAGCTGAATTTTCAGCATCATTACTCCAGTCTTCAGTGTCACATGATCTTCAGAAATCATTCTAATATGCTGATTTGCTGCTCAAGAAACATTTCTGATTATTATCAGTGTTGAAAACAGTTGTGCTGCACAATATTTTTGTGGAAACCATGATACATTTATTTTCAGCATTCCTTGATGAATAGAAAGTTTAACAGCATTTATTTGAAATACAAATCTTTTGTAACATTATAAATGTCTTTACTGTCACTTTTGACTGTCCTTACTGAATACTTTTTTTTTTCATTTAGAGGACATTTTCATTCTCTGAAAACAAACATACAGATGTGCTCATAAATATCTGGTTTACTTGCTACAAAGTGCCTCAAAAAAAAAAAATCAGATTTTTTTTTTAAATCCATGCTTGTAGCCTATATAAATAAATAAATACTGTTATTATATTACTAATAATAATAAAAAATAAGTTAATCAATTATTTATAATTACAGAAATTTATTATATGCTATACAGTATGTCATTGCATTTATATTTATGCATTTGGCAGACACTTATCCAAAATGCATTCAAGGTATTTATTTTATCAGCTAATTTATTTTCTTAAAAAACACTAACCCAAGACCTTGGCATTGATAGCACCATGCTCAACCATTTGAGCTGCAGGAATGCTTTTTTTTT
>NW_015542582.1:221388-222242 GCF_001515605.1 Sinocyclocheilus anshuiensis
AAAAAATATATATATTGTTTAAAAAAAAAAAAGCAATCTCAAAGGCGAACTTGGCAATCCAGCGTTTAGTTGTAGTTTGGAAACTTCTAAACATGACTTGTTTTCCGGTGAACTGATAAAATTCAGACTGAAGCCTGCTCCTCAGACTAGCGCATGTGTGTTGTTAGTTGGTTGGTGTGTGACTTACCTAAAGTGTTGTAAACGCCATCAGCTTCCTCCTTCACCGTCTCATCCAAACGCTCCATATTCTGCACCATGAGAGCTACGACCTGACCCTCTAACTACACAAACAAATAAAAACCATTCAACAAGCATAGAAACATGGAGACATTTATTTAGGCTAATGCTAGAAAATAGTTACACAAATCAGGTTTTGAAACTAAATTTAGACACAACTACATACAAACAAAATAAATGTAAAATAAAACAATTTATTTAGAGATCCTTAGGTTGATGCTCACAGCTCAGCTCAGGCTGCATTTATTTGATCGAAAATACAGTAAAAATTGTGAAATAATTTTATAATTTAAAACTTTTTTCTACGTGAATATATTGTAAAATGTCATTTATTTCTGTGATGCGCAGCTGAATTTTCAGCATCATTCCTCCAGTCTTCAGTGTCACATGATCTTCAGTAATCACTCTAATATGCTGATTTGCTGCTCAAGAAACATTTCTGATTATTAATAATGTTGAAAACAGTTGTGTTGCTGCTTATTTTTGTAGGAACTGTGATACATTTTATTTTTCAGGATTCTTTGATGAATAAAAAGTTCAAAAGAACAGCATTTATTTGAAATAGAAATCTTTTGTAATATTTTACTGTCAATTTTAAAAGTACCACTTTACCAATT
>NW_015542582.1:222294-234487 GCF_001515605.1 Sinocyclocheilus anshuiensis
TGAAATACAGTTTTTCATTTAGAGGTGGCTAAATCTGAAATCATTTTCTCTGAAAATAAATATACAGATGTGCTCATAAAGATCTGGTTTACTTGGATCTGGGGTTTTTTAATGGTGAACCTGGAAAATCCAGGTTAGATGTTGCTTGTAGTTTGGGAGGGAGGGAAGGAAGGAATTAATAAATTAATTAAAAAGAAAATTAAATAATACATTTAAATAATATATTAAATTCATATTAGCATAATAAAATAAATAGAATGTATTGTATTAATTTAAAAAAAATAAATTACTAAATAAATAAAAATAAAAATATATATATAGGACTTATATATAGGACTTCCATTTTATAGATATTGCAAGAATATCTTATATATCTTATATAAAGTCTTTTAGACTTGCACTCTATTCATTTGCTGCTTGTTTTCTTTAAAAAGAAAAACTAACACTTGCTTTCTATTCTTTTTGATTTCTATCGGTTTTCTTTTCATTTATTATGCAATTAACAAAAGCAAAAAAGACCTCTAACACTAGCTTGCTCTATTCGATCTGTTTTCTTTTTATTTATTATATTATTTTAAAAAAACCTTGCTACGTGTGCTGCATTAAGCTAACTGAGACTTGTTATAGCACTTGCATATCATTGCTCTTTTGTTGATTTTGATTGCTTCTATTGTCTTCATTTGTAAGTTGCTTTGGATAAAAGCGTCTGCTAAATGACTAAATGTAAATGTAAATATATATATATATATATATATACACACACACATACACACATACATATATATATATATAAAATGTTATACATAAAGCCCTATTTTATAGCCTGTTTGTTGAGATGCCATATAAAGAGTTATTCAGACGTGTAAATGCGTTTGCTTGGCTGCACAACACAAATACTAAACAGCAGCAATCAGACGCATGCGGTTCAATCAGCCTCTGATTGTTCACGAGTTCCTCCTGTTTCCTCTGCTCCATCTGACACAAGCCGTGATTGCACAACCTCAACAACCTCCTGGACATAAACGTCGTCTCTCTCTGCTTCTCTTGCAAACGTCAGGACAAATATGAGGCTGCATTTCTCGCAGCAGTAATTCATGTCATTTTCTCCTAATAATCCCATTGTGCCGCTGGACCGTGACCCGCTAATGCTGGTGAATCAGCCCGTAATCTCCTGTAACACCACTGATGATGTGTTTTCTCTGATTATTACATAAATATTTCCTTACCAGAGCGTCGATGAGCACCTCGGCACCCTCCTCGCTCTCGTGAAGCGTGTCGATGTCTGTCAGCTCCTGCAGGAGATCCACCACCGCGATGCTGATATGTGATTCACGTTAAGGACTTACAACACTGACCAACGGCTAAACACAAAACATGAGCACATTTTGGCAGATACTGATTTTTTTTTTATGTGCAATAAGCAATATAATAACACTACTACTCAAAAGTTTGGGGACGGTACTTTTTTTTTTTAAAGACATTTAAATGCTACATTTTTTAGATTTCTATTTCAGATAAATGCTGGGGTTTTTTTTACATTCTATTCATCATGAAGCAGCACAACTGTTTTCAACATTATTAATAATCAGAAATGTTTCTTGAGCAGCAGATCAGCATATTAGACTGATTTCTGAAGATCATGTGACACTGAATACTGGAGCAATGATGCTGAAAATTCAGATTTGAGCACAGGAATAATTTACATTTTAAAACACTCACACAGAAAACACTAATTTTGAATTGCAATAATATTTCAAAATATGAATATTTGTACAAAATTTTTTGTACTATTTTGTGAACATTTTATATATTAAATATTATATATTTTGTGAAATATATTGTGAAATATTTTAAATCAAATAAATGCAGTTCTGAATTGTACCAAGCCCAAACTTTTGAAAGGTAGTGTATATTTTTGTTGTTATGGCTAATAACATTTTTTTTTATTATTATTATTATTATTATTATGGTCGTTTAGATTATCATTTTTGGGTTATGACTGCTAACAACTTTTATTACATTTCCAACCATTTTTTTTAACGGCTAATAACTATTTCTTTTTTTAAAGTTTTTAAATAGATGATAACCAATATTTTTCTTGACTGATTACCAATATGATTACTTACAATAATATATTAAAATAAATATATATTTTATACAGTAAATTTGCCAATCCAGAATTGGACAAAAAGTATTACAAAACATTTGATACTTTTAATAAGATTTTGCATACTCCTCAATGTTTTGATACAAAAAAAGAGATAAATTAACAATTATTTAGGCAGATTTTCACATAAAAGCATCTACTAAATTAATAAACGTAAATCTAATGAGTAAATTTTAAACATGCCAATAGACAGTGCATCTACTAATCGAACTAACTTACTAATATTAAAAGCAATTATTTGAGCACTAGTGTTTCTTATTATATTACTGTGATTTCTATTTCATAAAAATGGTGTTAGTGTAATATGTGACCATGGACCACAAAACCAGTCATAAGGGTCAATTTTTTTAAATTGAGATTTATACATCATCTGAAAGCTGAATAAATAAGCTTTCATTGATGTATGGTTTGTTATGATAGGACAATATTTGGCTGAGATACAACTATTTGAAAATCTGGAATCTGAGGGTGCAAAAAAATCTAAATATTGAGAAAATCACCTTTAAAGTTGTCCAAATGAAGTTCTTAGCAATGCATATTACCAATAAAAAATTAAGTTTTGATATATTTACAGTAGGAAATTTACAAAATATCTTTATGGAACATGATCTTTACTTAATGTCCTAATGATTTTTGGCATAAAAGAAAAATCTATAATTTTGACCCATACAATGTATTTTTGGCTATTGCTACAAATATACCCCAGCGACTTAAGACTGCTTTTGTGCTCCAGGGTCACAAATATGATCTCTGGTGGTTTGTCATGCTGAGGATATCAGTGTTGTCGTGGCTGAGGAGGCCGAGCAGAGAGTGGACGGCGTTCAGCTCCACCAGCAGATGATACAGCTCTGGAATCGTGGCGATGACATGCATCTCCTGGATGATGTCATTCAGGTCAAGCTCCGCCTCCATGAACCTGCCGACAACAGGAAGTGAGGTCACATCTCACTGTTTGCATCTCATTTGCCATATAATGGTGAGATTTAGAAGTGGAGTTAAATTCTTCATAACTCACTTCTCGGGGTTGTCGGGAAACTTGATCCTCAGCTCCTGGTTTTTGTAGGATCTCTTCTCAAAGGTCAGGATCATCTTCTTCACTGTGCTCTCATCCACAAGCTCACCCTGTCAACACACAGCAGGTCAGGAGGTTAAAGGTCATGACCACCACGATGCTCATATGTGATTCACATTAAGGACTTGCAATACTGACCAACTGCTAAACATAAATCATAACAAGCATATTTGAAATAGGGATGCAAAATATATATATATTTTTTTTTTATGTGCAATAAGCAATATAATAACACTACTACTCAAAAGTTTGGGGACGGTACTTTTTTTTTTTAAAGACATTTAAATGCTACATTTTTTAGATTTCTATTTCAGATAAATGCTGGGGTTTTTTTTACATTCTATTCATCATGAAGCAGCACAACTGTTTTCAACATTATTAATAATCAGAAATGTTTCTTGAGCAGCAGATCAGCATATTAGACTGATTTCTGAAGATCATGTGACACTGAATACTGGAGCAATGATGCTGAAAATTCAGATTTGAGCACAGGAATAATTTACATTTTAAAACACTCACACAGAAAACACTAATTTTGAATTGCAATAATATTTCAAAATATGAATATTTGTACAAAATTTTTTGTACTATTTTGTGAACATTTTATATATTAAATATTATATATTTTGTGAAATATATTGTGAAATATTTTAAATCAAATAAATGCAGTTCTGAATTGTACCAAGCCCAAACTTTTGAAAGGTAGTGTATATTTTTGTTGTTATGGCTAATAACATTTTTTTTTATTATTATTATTATTATTATTATGGTCGTTTAGATTATCATTTTTGGGTTATGACTGCTAACAACTTTTATTACATTTCCAACCATTTTTTTTAACGGCTAATAACTATTTCTTTTTTTAAAGTTTTTAAATAGATGATAACCAATATTTTTCTTGACTGATTACCAATATGATTACTTACAATAATATATTAAAATAAATATATATTTTATACAGTAAATTTGCCAATCCAGAATTGGACAAAAAGTATTACAAAACATTTGATACTTTTAATAAGATTTTGCATACTCCTCAATGTTTTGATACAAAAAAAGAGATAAATTAACAATTATTTAGGCAGATTTTCACATAAAAGCATCTACTAAATTAATAAACGTAAATCTAATGAGTAAATTTTAAACATGCCAATAGACAGTGCATCTACTAATCGAACTAACTTACTAATATTAAAAGCAATTATTTGAGCACTAGTGTTTCTTATTATATTACTGTGATTTCTATTTCATAAAAATGGTGTTAGTGTAATATGTGACCATGGACCACAAAACCAGTCATAAGGGTCAATTTTTTTAAATTGAGATTTATACATCATCTGAAAGCTGAATAAATAAGCTTTCATTGATGTATGGTTTGTTATGATAGGACAATATTTGGCTGAGATACAACTATTTGAAAATCTGGAATCTGAGGGTGCAAAAAAATCTAAATATTGAGAAAATCACCTTTAAAGTTGTCCAAATGAAGTTCTTAGCAATGCATATTACCAATAAAAAATTAAGTTTTGATATATTTACAGTAGGAAATTTACAAAATATCTTTATGGAACATGATCTTTACTTAATGTCCTAATGATTTTTGGCATAAAAGAAAAATCTATAATTTTGACCCATACAATGTATTTTTGGCTATTGCTACAAATATACCCCAGCGACTTAAGACTGCTTTTGTGCTCCAGGGTCACAAATATGATCTCTGGTGGTTTGTCATGCTGAGGATATCAGTGTTGTCGTGGCTGAGGAGGCCGAGCAGAGAGTGGACGGCGTTCAGCTCCACCAGCAGATGATACAGCTCTGGAATCGTGGCGATGACATGCATCTCCTGGATGATGTCATTCAGGTCAAGCTCCGCCTCCATGAACCTGCCGACAACAGGAAGTGAGGTCACATCTCACTGTTTGCATCTCATTTGCCATATAATGGTGAGATTTAGAAGTGGAGTTAAATTCTTCATAACTCACTTCTCGGGGTTGTCGGGAAACTTGATCCTCAGCTCCTGGTTTTTGTAGGATCTCTTCTCAAAGGTCAGGATCATCTTCTTCACTGTGCTCTCATCCACAAGCTCACCCTGTCAACACACAGCAGGTCAGGAGGTCAAAGGTCATGATTCTCATCTTTAGAGACCAGTGTCCCTCTGAATTACATGAGACCTGCTTTTTTCAAGTTCAAAATACTATTTTATACACCTAAAGGTGCATAACTATTAACAGTTATGCACCTTTTCTACAGTACGCTAAAATGTTTTTATGGTTAATTTTATTGAAGCATGAAAAATTCTAGATTGGAATCTAGTGCGAATGCCGTTTAAAAAATATATGCAAAACAGTGTAGATTTTTAATACTGGCTATAACACCACATCTATATAATAATAATTAAAAAAACATTATTGGTTAAAAACAGATTAATGGTAACAAGAAATATTTAAATAATAAATATTTTATTATTGACACCAGAATAAATTAATTAAAAATCGAATTAATTATTTAGAATTACACAAACAATAAAATATGAAAAACTGTATTGTGTGTTTAAAATCAGGTTAAACAGTAAACATTTACAATATTAGCAATCAAACCAGTTACTGGCCATAATATATTATTATTATCATTATTATTATTATTATTTAAAACATACATTTAAAGAATTATTTATACTTATTGGTTATAATATGAAAAACTGTATTTTGTGTTTAAAAACAGGTTAAACAGCAAATATTTAAAATATTAGCAAATTTCATATTGGTCATAATTATTGGTTATTATTATTATTATTATTATTATTATTGCCACAAGACACAAGAAAAACACAAATATTAAACATTAAATCTAATCAATTATTTAAAATTACACAAAACAATTATTGGTTATAGGTCATAAAATATAAAAAAACTGTCTTGTGTTAAGTAGTAGTATATTTTTATTTAATGCCATGTCAGCATCTTAGGCTATTTTCATGGCAAAAAAAAAAAAGATTCAAAAAATACAAGTATAACAAATACAATAAAAACCAGCAAACAAACAAACAAGTTATATTACACAAGATTTTTTACATTAACATGATAAAAATTCTAAAACTTTTTCTGCCACTGTCTTGTGTTGTTTGTTTTCTTGTGTTAAAAACAAACAAACAGGTTAAACAGCAGATTATATAACTGTCCATCACAATCTTTTTTCCCCATCACAAAACTTTAATTGCATTGTTAAATGAGGACTTTAGAATAGTAGACATTATTATTACTGCAATATTTTTGAAACACTGTGCATTGTGAAAACCATGAAATACTTATATTACTATACATTATTAAATAAACAGTTTATCAAATAAAATTACACTGGCATAAAACAGTCCACCTGTAATATGTGACCCTGGAGCACAAAAGCAGTCTTAAGTCGCTGGGGTATATTTGTAGCAATAGCCAAAAATACATTGTATGGGTCAAAATTATTGATTTTTCTTTTATGCCAAAAATCATTAGGATAATAAGATCATGTTCCATGAAGATATTTTGTAAATTTCCTACCGTAAATATATCAAAACTTAATTTTTGATTAGTAATATGCATTGCTAATGACTTCATTTGAACAACTTTAAAGATGATTTTCTCAATATTTAGATTTTTTTGCACCCTCAGATTTTCAAATAGTTGCATCTCAGCCAAATATTGTCCTCCTATCCTAACAAACTGCATCAATGGAAAGCTTATTTATTCAGCTTTCAGATGATGTATAAATCTCAATTTTGAAAAATTGGCACTTAAGATTGGTTTTGTGGTCCAGGGTCACATATGTTATTCACCACAGATATTCAGAGAGCACATTTGTGTTTATAATTAAGCATTCAGAGGTCTTGTTGCACGTAAAATAACCCCATATGACTCCGGTTTGATCTCACCTCTGGATCTTCTCCATCCTGATCCATCAGTCTCTCCAGGATCTTCTCTCCGTCTCCTGTCTGCTCCTCGCTGTCCGGCTCTGATCTCACCAGCACCCGTCCTGTGTCGCGGCCCGCCGTCTTCTGCTTGCTTCTGGACTCCTCGTGGCGGTCTTCATCTCTGGGTCTCTTGGCACCTCGGTCGGGCTGAAAAGAGAAGATTATTTCACATGATTTGACCATGAGAGACTATTCTCAGATTTATACAAGAGTGATCGCACACATCTGCATCAAAGAGAACAACACTCACAACTCAGTGCAAATCTATACTCGTTACATATTATAATATAACTTCACTTTCTGCCACTATAACTAGAAGACCTTTTTATTAACTTCTGAACAAAAATACAATGTCATACTTGTTGAGCTTCACTGATAAATAAATGCTGCTATGCAGAAGTAAACAACCAATATTTTAAATGCAGATTACCAATAAGCTTACTAATATAAATATATTGTTTTTTTACAGTATGTTTCCAATCTCAGATTAAAAATGCATTAAATCAGGTATTAAAACTAGATAATGTACAAATAAAAACAAATAATAAAAAAGAGAAGACTTTGAAAAACTAAAAGTAAATCCTGATATTTTACACTTCTATTATTGGCCTAATCAGACCAATACAATATTTAACATTTTTACTGTTTTGGCTAAAACGGTCTGCTAAATTAATAAATAAATAAATATGTAATGGAAAAATGTTAAACAAAAATCCTAATAATTTTGAAATAACATCCCAATAAACATAATTTAGGCATGTTGTTTCAAGAAACATTTATAATATCATTAGTCAAATTGGTTGTCATCCATAACAAAATAATAATAATAACAATAATAACAACAAAAACAATTATTATTATTGTTGTTGTTTTAATTATTGGCAATGACTGAAAAAAAATATTATTAATAAACAATATTATTAATTAAATGATTTGACAAACTGTATTTTGTGTTAAAAAAACAGGCTAAAGGATAGTACTTTTGTTAAAAGTCACTGAAAAACAAAAAGTATGAAAAATTTATCAGACTGATATTATATTATCCCCCGGTTTCACAGACAAGGCTTAAGCCTAATCCCAGACTAAAATGTAAATCTGAGCTGTTTCAACTGAAAGAAACTTGCACTGACTGATCTTAAAATATATCAGTGCCTCTGTTTTATCTCAAGATGCACACCAGTAATGTTTTTTTCTAAGTACGTTCATAAAAATGACTTCAATGTTCTAATTGAACTATGGCCTAATCCTGGCTTTAAAAAAACAGGCTAAAGGATAGTACTTTTGTTAAAAGTCACTGAAAAACAAAAAGTATGAAAAATTTATCAGACTGATATTATATTATCCCCCGGTTTCACAGACAAGGCTTAAGCCTAATCCCAGACTAAAATGTAAATCTGAGCTGTTTCAACTGAAAGAAACTTGCACTGACTGATCTTAAAATATATCAGTGCCTCTGTTTTATCTCAAGATGCACACCAGTAATGTTTTTTTCTAAGTACGTTCATAAAAATGACTTAAATGTCCTAATTGAACTATGGCCTAATCCTGGCTTTAGTCTAAGCCCTGTCTGTGAAACCGGGCCTTTATGTTTTAGGATAAAAGCCTTTACTAAATTAATGTAAATGTATTGAATACATGTTAAACTAACATCCTATTTTATCCTAATAAACACCTTGTACGCTCGGTTAATAGAGGAAATGTTGTTCAGTTGCAAATTTACAAAAAAAATCTTTAAAAAGCTACATAGCACTAGCATAGTTTTTGGACATGGTTCTATGGCTTTAGCTAATACGTCTCTGTACCATGGTAGCACTACAGTACTTTTACTGCTGGGGAAGTACGACTGAATCTGACAACTACACAACATCCCGATAAAATAAGCATTTAAATTAATGCAATGAATAATACATTAAACTAATAAAGTGTATTTAAATATAAACAAACCGCCAATAACCCGCTTGCGTCTGTGCTAATTCAGTAAAAGATCAATCAGCGCTTTTACCTACTTACAACAACCCTAAACACAACTAAATCATTTGTAACGATTCAAAAAGCGGTTTTATTTTTGCGCTAACGATTAAAGTTTAAGATAATGCTAATACTAGCAGCAGAATAGATCAACCAATGACAAATTCATCCGTATAAAGTCACGGAGAGACATTAAACGCGTCAGTACCTGATAATTCAGCAGCTCCCCAACATCCATGGCAATTTCTGTGTGGTTTAAGCCTTAAAAATTCAGATTGTTGTATAATAAAAGTGTATGAACGCGACACGCTTGTGAACAAAACTCGTTGGTTTCTATTCTTCTTCGCGCGAGTGGCCGGCGCGCGACGCACGAGTGACGTCACTCAACAGCGACACCTGCAGCTGCGGAGACGCACTACAACACTACACAGTACACACTAAACTGTACACTACATAGACAACACGGTCAGAATTGATGGTATTATGGAAGTGGTGTGTTTCACTATTAAATAAGGTCCGAATGGTTTACAATGAGACCGGAAAC
The DNA here is from genome assembly GCF_001515605.1 of Sinocyclocheilus anshuiensis. Lineage (NCBI taxonomy): Eukaryota > Metazoa > Chordata > Actinopteri > Cypriniformes > Cyprinidae > Sinocyclocheilus > Sinocyclocheilus anshuiensis. The sequence continues at coordinate 231,998 of NW_015542582.1, forward strand.
ACGTATTAATAAGAAGGTAAACAAAGTCAGTTTTGATGTTGACTGTGTTTAAAGAGTTTTTTGGATATCTTTATGGGTTTTTTTAAATCCACTATCACTCTTAGTATTTCTGTCGTTCTGTCTTGTGCTGTTTGGCTTTCACAAACTTTGCTGCAGGTCTTTATCTGTTTCTCGACAAGATAAGCAGGTAAGCAGACAGCTTTAATTATTCACACAGTCAGAGATTACACAGCAACACAGACACATTTCCCTTCAGCTTTATTCACACAAGATAAGAACACTAACACACGCTGCATTTAGTATGAAACTATGCATTATGCAACAATAAATGTTTTAGACGTTTTCACATTACCTCATTATTTTGCATATTCAGTGTTATTCAGTTAGTTTATAGTTTACTAAAACTATTTAGTTAGTTAGTTAGTTAGTTGAAATAAAAGAAACTTTACCTGAAAAAAAAAAAACATATTTCAGTCAGTTGCCTTGGCAAAATTTGTTTTTTATTTAATTTATTTTGATGTATTAAAAATAAAACAAAAACATAATGAACACTATAAAGATAATTCAAAAACGAAGAAAAATGACAAAATTACTCAAACCTTAACTAGCATTAAAATAAAAACAGAAAATATTAAAAAAGGAAATTCAAAATATTAATAAAAACTATAATAGTATCTAAGTGATGCTAAAATAGGCTAATAACTGAAATAACCCTGTTAAATTAATCCTAATATATTTTATATATAAATTAAAACTAGACATATTAAAAAAGAAAATAGGAAAAATGACAAAAGTATGCAACAAACTTGAATTAAATTTAAATTAAAACATATTTATAAAAAAAAACTTTAATATCTCAGTGATACTAAAATAACCTAATAATTAAAGTAAACCTGTTAAAACAACCCTATATTTTATATATACATGAATGAAAGCTATGACAAAAAAAAACAACAAAATTACTAAATCTTTAACTACAATTAAAATGATAACAGAAAATATAAACAAAAACTAATTCATTATATTACCTGTTATAGATCATATAAAACCTATAATAGTTTTGTAATGATACTAAAAATAACCTAATAACTAAAATAACTAAAATCATCCTCTTAAAATTACCTTTAATCCAATTTTATGGAAAGTAATGCGTTACGTTACTTTTGCGTTACTTTTTAAATCTGGACAGGGCTTGCTTGTTTGTTTTTAAAATAAAAAAGTTCTATTTTTGGCAAATATAAAAGCCTTTTCACACCAAAAGTGAAATGAATAAGCCTCAGGCTGAAGGGAAAGTACATTTACGTCCGTACAGTAGAATGCAGAAGAAGAAATTTCAACACACTTCAGCAATAAAAAAAGTCACTTGTGCTTATTAGTATGGTTGAACTGGATCATCGAAGGTCAGAAGCAAAGACATTGGTTAATAGAATGGGATTAAATACATAAAGGCTTGTTAGTACGGTTGAACTGGATCATCGAAGGTCAGAAGCAAAGACATTGGTTAATAGAATGGGATTAAATACATAAAGCATATTTGTGTTGTTTAACATTTAATTATTCCAGGTTTGCGTCATATTCTGAGTTGCATTATTTTTATTCATTTTGAGGAATACTGAATCTGTGTTTTTGTGAGTGAGATGAATTAATGCATATTCATATTTATTTTAGAACTACAGTAACATCTTCTGATTTCTCTCAACATGGGGACAGGAGAGCTGTCAATCAATACATTGGAAAAAAAAGTAACTTGCGTTACTTATTTGAAAAAGTAACTCAGATATTCTCTTGTAAATTAAAAAGTAATGCATTACTTTACTAGTTACTTGAAAAAATAATCTGATTACGTAACTCGCGTTACTTGTAATGCGTTACCCCCAACACTGAACACAAGTATGCCGATTATCTAAGAAAAATGTGTTGCAAACTGTTTAAAAAATATGTCATGTTGTCTTTGTGTGTAATATGTTGGTGTTCAGGTTCAGTCTGCATGTTTCTGGCCTCTGGTCTAAAGGCAGATGAATATTTAGTGGATGTTTAAATAATGCAGAGCTGCTGAAAGGCCTCATTTATGTATCTGTCTCTCATCTCCCTCGCTCTCAGGTCCGGCCTGTTTTGCGTGTCACGGATGACTGGCTGCTGTGAGACTTGACAAGACAGAGGCGCGATCGAGATAACGCTCATAAATCCAGCATGAACAGGTGATTTTCCGCCCGCTCACCAGCCGACCCGCGTGGAATATTCACCCTGTCATGAATCCGGACTGAAGGGCGCATCAGGGCTGTGTTTCAACACATTATCTCGCTTTTTTGCTGCATCACAGATGTATTTCAATCTGCTACCAGTGTCTATCATATTCTTCTGTGATTCTGATGCATGATAATTGTACAGTAGGACTTACAGTACAGTAGATGGGTGAATGTTATGAAAACATGTCTAGGACACAACAAACAAAACGTGAGGTATAATTACATTACAATTTGTATTATATGT
>NW_015542582.1:234571-237000 GCF_001515605.1 Sinocyclocheilus anshuiensis
AAAAGAAAATATAAAAATAAAAACTATTGAAAATCATTAATAAAAACTATAGTTGCATCTCAGAGATACCAAAATAACCTAATAACTAAAATATCCCTTTTAAATTAACCCTAATATATTTATTATTATTATATTAATTATATAATATAATAATATAATAAATTAATGAAAACTTTAGAGATTTAAAAAAATTAAGATTTTTTTTTTTTTAATGACAAAAGCACTAAACAAAAATACTAAAACTTTAAAATTAAAATGAAACCAGAAAATATATTTAAAAATCTAAATCTTAATAAAACCTATACTATCACAATGATACTAAAGTAACTTAACTAAAATTACCCTGTTTGTATATAGTTTCTGCTGTATATTACATGAATTATTATTTATTTATTTAATGCCATATGCTGCATATAATATATAGATTTGTTAAGAAAGTATGCTACAGAAAAAAAACTCTTTATGGTCCTGAAAACAGGCTTCCTTTTGTGTAAGCAAAATATACTTTCTTATTTATTTATTTGATTTGGGGTGAAATATGAGCTGTAAACGTTCTTGACAAGTTTCAAGTCAAATGTGCGACATGAATATTTATGTGCGCACGTGATTATGCAAATACGAGCTGTACATATGCATTTAATTTGCCTCTGCAACCACATGATGTTCATTTTCTGTGGTGAGTGGTGAAGTTAATAATCTAATATGCAGATTTGTGTTATTGTTTCCACAGTAACGGATAACATGCATATTAACAGCTTTGGTAATGATGCGAATGCCAAACTTTTAAAGTACAAGAGCATTTAATGAAACTAAAAACAGCAAACATGACTCATTCAGAAATCATTGTGATTATGACATCACAACCGTGAGCCCATTGACATATTTGACCCCAAGAGGTCAAGTCTTAAAGGTACAGCGGCCTGTTTAATTAATAGGTTAGAAAGAAGGTGGAAAATGTTCATAAATCTCAATTACACTGGAAAAAAACTGATGTAGGATTTATTTTGAAACATTTTCACTCAGAAATTGCTACTGGATTTCACAATTAATTACAAATAATTTCAACTCTGAAAATAAACTTTTTTACATTGTACGATTGTTTTGCTTCCTAAAAAACCTGACATTACGTAGAAATTGTGTGAGAAAATGTGACTGAAATCCATTATGCCTTTATTTTAGGGTATAAAAACCATCTATATTTAAAAATCTGTGAGTTATATCATGTATAATGAATACATGCGCAGTGAAAAATAAGGCCAGAGAACTTTACATCACACACGGCTGTCAAACAGTACTTTTAACCTACATCTACCAAAAGAGAGCTGTAGAGGAGGAATGATAAAGCAGAAGCGAGGGAGGCAGAGAGCGATATTTGCATGCCACCTCCTGTTTTAGCCCGTCTAAATGAATGGTTACTATAGCAACATTTTCAGATGTGATTCTGTGAACCTGTGGCAGTTTTGACCCTGGAAAACGTACCCCAAAGAGTCTCGCAAGCTGCGTCCTTGACAATATCTAGTTTGTGAAATACAGACGAGCAAAAATAACATTGTTTAGCAGCTTGCAAATCACCATATGCTAATATCTCGGCCTACAATGGCAGTTTTTGTGCTCTCGTTTTAGTTCAACAAGTAATGAGTACACATCTAACTACGTGTTAAATTAAAGTGTGCCAACACGTGATGAAGCCGACAGACGTGCGGATGTTTCTGGTGAAGCGGCGCAGATAAGAGAAAACAAGCAGAAGCTCTTGGAGAGAAATGACTTTACACTGTAATACTGAATATGAGGCGCACACAACTCAGACTAACAGAGAGAGGCTGGAGTGAATGAATGGTGCTGTGAAGCACACAGGGTTTGGATCTGACTCAGGGTACATGTAATATTACGTTTGATGTGAGCCAAAATAAGGTTAATGGGTCTTTATTTAGCACTGCATATGTGGAATGGATCTAAAAAAATTGTTTTCATATTTTTTTTTAAATAAAATATTTATACATTCATTAATTATTAATAATAAAATTTGATTATCAATATTTATATATTTTATTTATATAAGATCCATGTAAATTTTTTGTAACATTTCTTTTTAATATGAAGTAATAGTTTATATTAACTTAAATATAAAGTTTGTGTGGTTTAAAATATTTCTTTAAAAATTTTATATAAATATTTATGTATTGTCTTTTTTGTAATACTTATCTCTAATAGGTAATGTACATATTAACTATTAAATATAAAGTTGATCGAGGTAATTGTATTTGTGTATAAATATTTTTTTAAAGGGGTCATATGATTGCTAAAAAGAACATTATTTGGTGTATTTGGTGTAATGAAATGTGTTTATGCGGTTTTGTCAGGGATTCATCACAGTCACTTCAGTCACCATCCAGGATAATTACCCGATCACAGTCACCTGAGTTCTGATC
>NW_015542582.1:237116-237301 GCF_001515605.1 Sinocyclocheilus anshuiensis
CAAACAAAGTAGTTTCGCTTTCACAACGAAACACAGCATCACACACGGCGGCCTAGAGTGAGCGGAGGCCGGGGGATAGAGTGAGGAACGGCTGGAGGGTTAGAGTGAGCGGAGGCCAGCAGGCTTGCGGCAACCACATGTGACGACCCCGGGCTGGACTCCGCTTCGTCCACGGTGAAAGCCGA
>NW_015542582.1:237576-245972 GCF_001515605.1 Sinocyclocheilus anshuiensis
AAACAAAACCATGTCTGCATTTGTGATGGGAGAAATGACAAACAACAAGCGCTACTCTACACTGCTCCAAACTCGCGTTTGAATCGTCAGTGGCAAATTATTTAATATAAAAAGCGTACTTACAGTCTGTGAGTCAGAACATTGTAGTCTTCCAGGATCAGGAAACAGTCCTCCATAAAATGTGCTGCACACGTCTGAATATTTGGATACTTAACACGCACATATACACTCACACACACACACACACACACTTGAAGAAACTTTGCTTTTGGAAATTATGTGTAGCTTTGTGTGATAGAGCAGTATTTTGTTGTTAAACTTCTTCAATTCATCACTTGTTGTGTCTGTAACTGTGTGTGTGTGTGTGTGTGTCAGTCTCAGCTCGGCGGGCACGGGTACGAGGTGACGGCGTCTAATTGAAACAGGTGTGAGAGGTCAGAGGGGGTGCGGTGTTAACATCTGCTCAGGGGGCGGAGCCAATTAGCCTCCACACAGCAGGAAAACACAAACCCCGCAGACCGGTTCAAACCCACCTCGCAATCTGTACTACTGTAGTGCTGCGCGGTCCTGAGGTCACGGCAAGGGCACTGGGAACAGTGCTGTTATTAATTAAAACTAAACTATTAAAACTATAAATATTAGATGGAAAAACGTAAACTTAAAACATAATATGAAATTTTGCCTTGGCATTTAAATGAAATAAAATAAGCTTAATTTGAAGTACTAAAATTGCTAAAACGAAAATTGAAATAAGAATAAATTGAAGCTATATAGAAATAAAAAAAAAATATTAAAACTTAATAAGATATGTTACCTTGGCAACTAACTGAAATAAAATAGGTTTATTTTGAAGTACTAAAATTACTACATCTAAAATAAAAAATAAAATAAAAATTATAAAGTAATAATAATAAAAAAGCATAAAATATAAAAATTAACATTCAAAATATTAATAAATACTAAAATAGTACATAAATAATACTAAAATAACACTGGTTAGGAATAGGTGATGATATAATCACTTCACAAGAAGTTAACAAGAAAATCTACCCATTAGCCCAGTGTTATTTTAGTATCATTGATAGGCTATTCAAATTTTGTTAATATTTTAAATTAGATTTTATTTTTATATTTTCACTTTAATTTTCAGGCTTCATTTTACAATTTCAGTTATAGTAATTTATAGTTATAGTCATTTTGTTGAGTTAAAGTTTTTGTGTTTTTCATTTTATTTAGTTTTACTTATTTTAGTACTTCAAGTTCATCTAAACATAAATGAAAATTTTGCCTTGGCAGCCAGCTTAAATAAAACAAGGGCTTTTAATTGTTTATTTTATTTCAGTTAACGTTTATTTTATTGTAAGTAATGAAAAATGTTTTTTATAGTTTAGTTTGAACTATAATAACCCTCCATCAGCCTCACTGCAGAACCTCTGCAATATATGTAATATATGCATATACTCATATTTTTATTAGCTTTATGCTCCAAATCATGCTTATTTTTATATTGCATTTGTAAAGTAGATAACAGTTCATGCTACTGAGTTCTTAAACATTGCATGATATATATTTAATTTATAAATACGTAACTGTATAATACAAATTCATACATATAAGAACATAAAAATTGAGTCAAGAATCGCTATCATTATTGCTTAGCTTTCAAAGCGATCAGACTTGCGATTTTTGCTGTCAGGCTCCAAGGGTCACGCAGGTAATCAGGTATATGAATGCCTGATAAGACTTCCACTGGAAATTCAATTAAAAATCTGACAACTCAGCAGCACGATGAGGAAGAGTCAGGCCACGCTTATCAGGTTTGACACGGACAAATGCAAAATCACTCACTTTTCTGAACTTGAGCATTACCGTCACGTGACTTCAACAGACAACAGGACTGATGTGCCAATCAAGAAGAAATCACTAGCAAATCACTTTAAATTACACAAATTACCTGATTACCTGCATGACCCTTGGAGCCTGACAGCAAAAATCTCAAGATTTAATGGTTGCATTAAGATCAAAATGGCCTCTAAAAAAACAATGCATTGTTGCATTGCATTGTGTGATTGCATTCTCTGAAGGAAGCATGCAGTGCTGCTTGTTTAATTTTTTTAAGGTATCTTCATTATTCTGCTCACCTTTTGGAAAAGCTTGGGCGTCTGAGGCCTTAAAATGCCATCTGCATAGACTGGTTTTGAAACGCTGGCCTCTCTCTCTTGTTTTCCTTCTGTCTGTCTGATCTAAATCACTTTTGTTCATCAGCGTGCTAGCGGTAGCAGGATGCCCCGTCTAATAAAGAGAAGAGATTGAAAATTGGGAGGTTAATGCAATTTTTTTAAAGTGTCCGTCTGGCTGTTTAAAGGCAGATTAAATCGTCACGCCATAATTAGAGTGAATTGACCTGTCAAATGACGTCTGCGTCTCTCCTCAGTTAAGTATTGATAAATAGGTTGGAGAGATTGGCAGATCAGGTAAATCAGCATGCGGCCGAGAGAGAGATAGAGTATGATTAACATCTGCTGTGACCTGCATCAATTCAAACACTCAGAGTTTTCACTAAGTTTTGCTCTTCTTGACTTTCAGAGCTGCTACTTTGAGAAAATCAAAGCAAAACGGCAGAGGTTTGTTTCAGAAAATGAATATGTTTATTGAACTTTTATACAAAATATCTAAAAGAAAAGTTTGCATGTGTTTTTTGTTGAGTGTCATATTTGATCCATCAGGCTTTTATGACTCATATATTCTGATATAGTGAGAATATTGAGGAAAAACCTGCTCAACTTTATTCAGAGGCCCAAATTGAGCATAAATATGCAATTTGGTGCAAGTGCTGATATTTATATGGACGATAAGTGATGAAATTCTGCTGCTTGTGATGTAAATCAGTGAGATCTTTATAACAGTACAAAAGATATGGACGTAAAATGATCTAAATATCAGTGGTCACTCTATATCTCCAATAATATGTCTTAGATGAGACTGAAATGATCCAAACATATAATGCTGATTGAGAGCTGAAGAAATAAAGGCTCCTCAGAAGATGTGAGATGTTCTGCAGGCTTGTGAAGATCATTCCTCCGCTGAGGAACAGTGAAAGTAAAGCTTCTGGAAACAAACGCTCCTCAAAAGATCCTGAGGATCAGATTTGAGACTCTAAAACATGATTGATGGAGAATCAAGTAAAGCTGAGCTGCTTCAGTCCAGCAAGTGTTCATCTGGAAATATTACTACAGTTATTCTGACGTTTACTTGATAAAAATCAGTCAAAATTTCACAGCAAAAAGACATGTGAAGCACCAGCTGAAGCTGGACGTTTGTACAATTAGACTAAAAGTCAAAACGATCCGTTTTTAGCAAAGCTTTGGTTAATTTGTTCATTTAGAGGCCTTAAAAATGTGCATATCAATTATGATATCGTCGACTTTATATTGTAAATAAATGCTAATTTATAGAAATTTTCAAAAAGCATATCGTCTGCCAAGTTATATCAGTTTATTAGCATAACTCTAGGTTGCTTAAGCTTGCCAAGCTTTCTAAGCATAATTTAGAATTAAATTAAAGCGCAATAAATATTATTAATGGAATAATATTAAATATTATTCAAATTAAATATTATTCAAATAATACATCCAATTATTAACAAATGTATTATTCAAATATTTTTAATTTAGAGTCCACAAATGGCACACGTCTCATTCAAACAGATTTTAGACCTGAAATTTTCTATTAATTTTCTATTGCATTCATTTTAATAAGTTATCTATGACAGAGAGAGGTTCTGAACACTTATGCTGTATAATTCATTAAAAAAAGTATAAAAAAGTTTAATCTATTATTTATATTTTCGTCAAATATAAATATTAGATGAAAATCATAAACTTAAAAAACTAACTGAAAGAAATTACTAGATTTTAGAGATTTTCCGATTTTAACAGTAAAACTACAAAAGAAATAATTAAAACTATATAAAAATATTTTTTTAAGTAATAGCAAAAGCATATAACAGCTACAACTTAAACTAAAATATAATGTTATATAAAATATACTAGATAATTCAAACTGTTATAAATATTATATAAATACTACTAAAATATCGATAAAAACTGTTTAATTGGGAAATTTCACATACTTTAATACTCAATTAAAGTGTAGCCAATAATAGCACAAATGGCTCATTCATCTAATTTTAATAAATTATCTTTGACAAAGGGAGAATCTAAATGTTTACTGTACAATTAAGAACAGTATATCCTTATTAAAAAAAAACCATAGTAAACCAAGGAAAGCTTTAACACTTATGCAAGTAAAGTATACTAGTCTACATGTAGAGTTATTTGTTTTCTGCTTTATATTCAGCACTTTCACTTCTTTTTCCTCCCTTGAATTAGTTTCTTTATCACACTGCAGGAAACACTGTGTTTTGTGGATTACTGTTATCAGAAACACGCCAACAGCCCCTCATTCATATTTAAACCACATGCTAGTCACCACTGGCGTTTGTCTGCGACCGTTCGCACTATTCTTCTGTTATTGTTTTTATTGCTGCTGGTCTACATCTGCAGTACATTCACAGCTCAATAGGCACTCGGGGGCCATGTAATTCACCAGCGTGCAATTATGATTTTGTTCACAACTACCTTCGCCGTTTTACAGCTTGTTATTATGCGTCGGCCTTTTCTTCTATTCTCTTCCACTGTCTCTCCGCGGTTAGTGACACTGCATAAAGTGAAACGTAGCATGAAAATGTCATTAATATGTAAATGAGAGCAGTGTGTGAAGTCTGGTTTGAAGTTGTTAAGGGCCGCGCGAGCCCCGTTTGAGCTGACACATTAAATCATAGGTGTTTGTCGGCGGGCACGTGTTGCTCTTAATTACAGTAGGTGTGCCGCACAAACACAAATTACATATCTGTGGGGATAAACGTTTAATTGCGTGACAAAACTGAACATGAAATGAAGATGCGAAAGAGTATAAATAAGGGATGTTTAATACTTAAAGGAACAGTTCACCCTAAAATGTAAATTTGCTAAAGATTTACTCACCCTCAGGACATCCAAGATGTAGATGAGTTTGTTTGTTTCTTCATCAGATTTGGAGAAATGCTGCATTGCATCACTTGCTTACCAATGGATGTGAATGGGTGCCGTCAGAATGAGAGTCCAAACAGATGATAAAAACATCACAATAATCCACAAGAAATCCACACCACTCCAGTCCATCAGTTAGCGGCTTGTGAAGCCAAAAGCTGCGTGTTTGTAAGAAACAAATCCATTCAGTCTGTTTTCGCTTCTAAATGTTCTATCTGTGCAGATTCAGACGGGGTGACTTTTTCACAGGAGAAAGCAATATTTTAAGTATTTGAAGTTTGATGTTAAAAACATCTTAATGGTGGATTTGTTTCTTACAAACACGCAGCTTTTGTCTTCTCAAGACGTTAACTGATGGTCTGGAGTGGTGTGTGGATTACTTGTGGATTATTGTGATGTTTTTATCAGCTGTTTGGACTCTCATTCTGACGGCACCCATTCACTGCAGAGGATCCATTGCTGAGCAAGTGATGTAATGCTACATTTCTCCAAATCTGTTCTAAAGAAGAAACAAAGTCTTTCTACTTAGAAAAATATCTTGTTTCATATATTAAAATGTATTAATTTAGTGTGAGATGCCACAATGCACTAAATATAAATAACAAATATATAACAATCAACATGATTTTACATGAATATGATCCTTTTTTAATGCATGCTATTATGTTATATGTTTATGCATCTTATTGTGAACAATCCATCCATGTTTATTTATTTATTTATTTTTACATTTTGACCTTGTCATTTGAGTAAAATATCATGTCATTCTTCTAGTGAAACTTCTTTCATGGTGACATATGCAGAACTTCTCCAGTCATTTAGGGAGCACCATTTTCAACTAAAAACAGAAAACTATTCATGCGGTGAAAATGAACATTTTCGAAAACGGGTTTCAAAGTCCAGGTTTTTGAAAACTATAGCATTAACGTCTTGGCCTGGCACAAGCATTTTGAGTCATTTTTGATGGATCCATGTGAATGCGGATCATTTTGACAACGATGTTGTCTGTATGCAAAACTTTTTTTAGTATAATCATTGTTGTACTTACCATAAATCCTTACCATAAACTTACCATAAATCCCTGCCCCATTTAGTACTCTTAAACTCCGCCACTTTCTTATAATTGACTGAAAGTCGATTGTTGATCTGTTTCACTTACCTACATCACAATATGGAAGAAAATATCACTACTTAAGTTACATACAACTTTAAAAATTGAAAAGGGCATCTGTTTCATAGACTCACATCTTAAACACACATCTCTTAAAACTTCATGTCTCTATATATATATATACAGTGGGTACGGAAAGTATTCAGACCCCCTTAAATTTTTCACTCTTTGTTATATTGCAGCCATTTGCTAAAATCATAGCAAACAACCTTTCCACAACATTATAAAATCAATATATATAAAGCTATTCCATTATCTGAGCTTTTTTTTTTTTCATTACCGTGGAAAACAAATCTCCAGAACAGGTATCAAAACGAGTTCCTTGTTCCGTTTCGGCATGTTGGAATCCGTCAGTCGTGGAGAAGATTGAAAATTCCGCGCTGATGTAATGTAGAACCATTTGACCTCTCCATTAGGTCAGCTGTTTGGCGGGAATGAGGTTGCCATGGTCACTGAGTGGATTCTGGCGGTAAACAATGATTTGTTGTTTTGCTCTTTCTTTGGCTAGCAGAGACTGAACCCAGATTATCAGTCTAACACCATAATGAAGCCTCGATAATCACTCGTAAATCACTTTAAAGACCCTGTGAAATCAAGAGGTTTATGGCATTTAGTGCTGGTCTGTTAGCTTTGAGCTCATCTACATTCAAAAAATGATTTTTGCTGCTTGTTCATTTTTGTTAATCATAATGCAATAATTATTTTTACATCATTTCACAATTTTATTGCATTCAATCAATGAACTATGCAATGCATAAGCACATTCTTGCTTAATAAAAAAAAGCTATCTAGAAAGAGAACAACCAGAGAGAGTTTCCCCCTGGGCGTTCGCTAATAATCAACTAAATCGAATGTAGTTCAAAAGTACAATAGATAAATAGGGCTGCACAATTAATCGAAATAAAACAGCAATTAAGATGTAGCTTGGTGCAATTATCAGGGTTATATTAGCTAACTAAAGCTGAAAGTAAAACCATAAAAATTGTGTTAATTGAAAAAAAAAAAAAAAAAAATCACTGAAAAAAAAAAACAAAAAAAACTTAATTTCAGCTATGTCAAGACAAAATGTATTATTTTAATTTAGGTTAACTTGTGCTAAAATAACTAAAACTGAAATAAAATGTATAAAAACTATAGAAACATATATTAAAAGTTATTAAAAATGACAAAACAAAAATCACTAAAACTTTAACTAAAATAAAAATGAAAATGGAAAACATAAAAATATTAATAAAAACAATAATAGTATCTCAGTGATACTAAAATAACACTGGCAATTTTCAAATCAAAGGTTGCAAATGTAAGTAATTATATTACACAGCCCTGCATCTTTAAAAAAAAAAAACTGTTGATTTGCAAAAAAGGCATAATATTACCTAATCTGATGATGCTGTCTTCAAAAAATATGTAAAAACTTTCCATCACATACAGTTATTTTTTTCTCACAAAATAAGAATTTAATGCACATATCTAAACTTAAAAGTTCAAAATAGATATTTCAACCTGTTCAAATACTCCATATCAAAGAATTCTACAATTATATAAATAAATATGCTTTTTTCACAAAATTTGTAATATTCTGTTACTGTTTGCATGCTGTTGAATGCCCACAAATGTAGCAGAAAACATCTGGCTCATGTTTGCATTTTCTTCTGTCTATATACACTGCTGTTGTACTGTCTTAATACTCAACAGTGAACACTTTCAGGATAGTGTGTGTAAATAGGGATGCAGTCTAAATCTGTTTATCATGTCAATGAAGGGATACACTCACTGATCTGTGAACAGTTGTCTGAAGTCCATCTGATTCCAGATCAGGCTCTTTATTCCTTGAGCTGATGGAGCTGCTGTGTGTCTGTAGTATCCCAGCATGCTGTTTTCACAGCGGCCCCTACAGGACAGAGACAAACACAACATGAGTCAGTCAACAGCAGGAGCTCAGAGGAAGGTTAAAACACTTCCAGAGAGGACCTTCAAACTTAGTAGCTTTATTAAAGATGAGTGATAAGCCGTCCCCTGAATCCGTCTCACAAACTAGCATCTAACATCTACTGATAAGCATCTGAAATACTGAATACAAGACCTGTGTCTCATAATCTGATGACTTTGTGTCAGTTGTTCACAGATAAAATGTC
>NW_015542582.1:246071-247598 GCF_001515605.1 Sinocyclocheilus anshuiensis
GACAGTATAAAAACCATTACGCCTATGGAATGTCCCCATAAAACATGGAAACACAACATGTGTGTGTGTGTGTGTAATATATATTTACATTTACATTTAGTCATTTAGCAGACGCTTTTAAGCGACTTACAAATGAGGACAATGGAAGCAATCAAAATGATATATATATATATATATACATATATATATACACACACAATCATTCTAATATACTAATATGCTGATTTACTGCCCAAGACACATTTCTGATTATTATCAACGTTGAAAACAGTTGTGCTGCCAAATATTTTTATGGAAACTGTGATACATTTTAAATCTGTTTTCTCTCTTTAACTGCTATATGTAAAAACAATGATGCATTTAAGAATAAAATGAGCCTGTTTTGTTCTCATGAACTCCTGTCCTTGGACACGTATACTTTTATACTGAGTTTGTGTTCAGTTTAAGTGTCTTTATTTGGTTGTTTGCTGTTTAAGAAATCCATCTCTGTTTCTTTGTATTGTAAATAGTCCACATCTCTCCTCTGAGACCTTAGTGACTCACTGTATTAATTAAAAACATTTATCTTTAACATAAGAAGTGTTAGTTCATAAACATTCCCTCTGCATATCAGTGTGTTCCTTATGTTTGTCTCCTTTAGAGATTAACAAGTTAAAAATATATATATATAATATAATTTGATTACACTGAAATTTAGTGTATATTTTCACTCAGAAATTGCTAGTAAATTTCACAAATAATTACGAAGAATCCTGAAATTTTGAATTAGATCAACTGAAATAGTATTTTATACAAAAATATTTTATTTACTCCCGTAAAATTGAAATATTTGAGAAAAAAAATTCTAAAAACAAATAAATTATTACGGCAAATACTCTTCCTGAAGCAAAGAGCTCATTCATAAGTTCGATGACACACAAATAAGGCAAGCTCTCTCGTGTATTGATGAATATGTTCCAAAACTGCTTCGGGAAGTGTCAGCAGCACCTTTTTCTGAATCTTTCGTTCAAAACGGGGCTTTGAAGCGTCGCGAATCGTTTGATTCAGATCCGGACTTCGGATCGTGTAGGCCTATCTCGAATCATTCGATTCAAATCGGGACTTGAAACGCGAATACCGAATCTTTTTATTCAGATCGGGACTTCGGAGCACGTATCGCTAATCGTTTGATTCAAATCGGGACTTGGAGCACGTGTAGTGATACTTTTTATTCAAAAACGGACTTTGGAGCTTGAGTCGCGAATCGTTTGATTCAGATGCGGACTTCGGAGCGAGTATCGCGATCGGGACGTCAGAGTCCGATCACGAATCATTTGATTCAAATCGGGACTCAGAGCACATAGACTATAGCGAATCTTTTTATGCCGAATGGGACTTCGAGCGCGAACGCGAATCATTTTATTCAGATCTGGACTTAAAGGTGACATATTATGCCCCTTTTTACAATATGTAATATAAGTCTCTGGTGTCCCCAGAATGTGTCTGTCAAGTTTCAGCTCAAAATACTCCACAGATCATTTATTATAT
>NW_015542582.1:247952-251870 GCF_001515605.1 Sinocyclocheilus anshuiensis
ATGTTTTGCTCAAACTTTCACCATGGCATTAGAGCTAGTACACCGTTGTCGCTTGCGAAATCAATATAATGGCGACTTGGGTGGAAATTTACAGAGTATGGGGCGGTAATATTATAATGAGATCCCTTTGCCACGTCACCAAGGGAGTGAAATCAGATGCGCTCGTTTTCTCAGATGCTTGCAGAAAAAGGCTTCCCGAAACAAAGTTACTGGGTTAATCTTTTTCAAAGTCAGATTTTCATGATATGTCACCTTTAAATAAATAATTTGGTTTAGATCGAGACTTCGGAGCGTGTATCATGACTCATTTGAATTTGATTAATTTGACTTTGAATAAATAAAATAGGTTTAGAGGCAGTAAATTTCTGTTTATGTGAAATTTGGCTAGCAGAAAACAAATGATGTAATATTTCCCCATATTCTCTTTTCAGTAGTCAAACAAACCAAAGAAAACATCTTTACAAAATGAGATTGGATGAACATCTGACTGAAATTTCTCTGTGTGGATACATTGGCAAACAAGTGACTGAAATCTTCCTTCTTCCTCAGAAAAGTGACAAAAACAGCAACTCACTTCAATATAATACTTATTTTTCTATGAAAGGCTTTATATGGGTAACATCTGTGAATCAATTTAAATGTAATTTGTTTAACTTTATGTAACAAATAAATTGTAAGGCCTATTTATCCATTGCACAAGCAACAAGAACAATTAAAAAAAAAAAAAATTTACAAGTGAAACATATGAGAAGCAAAAGTTTCGATTTGTTCTTTATTAATCTCATTGACAAACATCTGAGATATGAATCTGATGTCGTTTATGATTTTAGTAGCAGGTTGACTTTTTTAAGCTTTTCCCTGCACAACCAAAACATTTACTTGAACAGCAGATTGAATGTATTCTCGAGTAAAGTAAATCCAGCACAGGAGCAAAGTTTCCTGCTGTCAGGAGGGAATAACACAGTCTGTGGGTTCGAGGTGTTTTTAAAGGCAGTCTTGTCAGTGTTCCACCCCAATTACCTTGATTCCTTCCCTCCTGATTCGCCCGTAACGATGATAAATTGCTGCCCGTAGAACGAAACCACTTACCAAACATTATTTGATGAATCTGTTTCACCTCTTCCCAAACCTTAAGAGCGTTTCTCATTGATTCCCAGCGTTCCAGCTCTTTAATTGCAGTGTATTTTTGCTGGATTTAGATGCACTGACCGTAGGCTGCATCCATATAATGCACTTTCATCTTTTCATTAGAAAACTGGACTGAGCTCTTAATTTCAGGTGATATCCATCCTTTACTTTATTCTTCTTGATTAAAGCGTTTTGATTTGCCAGATGTAACTGATACATTCATACTGTTATTTGATCTTAACTATGCGATATAATTATATATATGTGCTGTTCATATATATATATAGAGAGAGAGAAACAAAAAATTTACATTTTTAAATATATAAAATATAAAAAGTGAACATTTTGTTAGATATAGATATACACATACATTATCAATTTTTACTATTATTGCATATAATCAATATTATAAATAAAATGTACAATTCTTATAAAATCTGTAAAAAATTTACATATATATATATATTCATAGTTAATTTTTTATACAATTTACAATAATATAAATAAATGTGCAGTTCTTATATATTATAAAAACTGAAAATTTAATTTTTTTCCATTTTCAAAAAATATTTTAAACATATAAAACAAAATATATAAAAAATATATTGTTTTTATATATATATATAATATATATTATTATTATTACATAAAATATGTATTTTTTTATAAATCAAATATTAAATATTATAAAGTATATAAAACAAAATATTGAAACATTGAATATATCATTTTTAATAATTTCTAAATACAATTTCTAATTTTAATAATTTCTAAAATAAAATTAAATACATTTTTTATATATTTAAAAATATATACATAAACTATTGCAAACTAATCGTTTAAACTACATATATATATTTTTTTATAATCATGTAAAATATACAGTGGGTACGGAAAGTATTCAGACCCCTTAAATTTTTCACTCTTTGTTATATTGCAGCCATTTGCTAAAATCATTTAAGTTAATTTTTTTTCCTCATTTTTGGGATGACCAGAACCCTTCCTAGAGCTGGCCGTCCGGCCAAACTGATGGTGAGAAATAAGATTCTCTGGTCTGATGAGAGCAAGATAGAACTTTTTGGCCTTAATTTTAAGCGGTATGTGTGGAGAAAACCAGGCACTGCTCATGACCTGTCCAATACAGTCCCAACAGTGCAGCATGGTGGTGGCAGCATCATGCTTTGGGGGTGTTTTTCAGCTGCAGGGACAGGACGACTGTTTGCAATCGAGGGAAAGATGAATGCGGCCAATTACAGGGATATCCTGGACGAAAACCTTCTCTAGAGTGCTCAGGACCTCAGACTGGGCCGCAGGTTTACCTTCCAACAAGACAATGACCCTAAGCACACAGCTAAAATAACGAAGGAGTGGCTTCACAACAACTCTGTGACTGTTCTTGAATGGCCCAGCCAGAGCCCTGACTTAAACCCAATTGAGCATCTCTGGAGAGACCTAAAAATGGCTGTCCACCAACGTTTACCATCCAACCTGACAGAACTGGAGAGGATCTGCAAGGAGGAATGGCAGAGGATCCCCAAATCCAGGTGTGAAAAACTTGTTGCATCTTTCCCAAAAAGACTCATGGCTGTATTAGATCAAAAGGGTGCTTCTACTAAATACTGAGCAAAGGGTCTGAATACTTAGGACCATGTGATATTTCAGTTTTTCTTTTTTAATAAATCTGCAAAAATGTCAACGATTCTGTGTTTTTCTGTCAATATGGGGTGCTGTGTGTACATTAATGAGGAAAAAAAATTAACAAATGATTTTAGCAAATGGCTGCAATATAACAAAGAGTGAAAAATTGAAGGGGGTCTGAATACTTTCCGTACCCACTGTATATATAAAAACTGTTTTATATACACACACACACACATTCATACTGTCAATTGATCTCACTTCAGCAATATAATAATCAATAATATGTGTGTGTGTGTGTGTGTGTGTGTGTGTTATTATTGATTATAATATCGCTCAATTGAGCTCAAAGGACAGTGAGAATGAACCCATTTTTGCATTTATTTCTAAATAATATTATATAAAACACTGCACATTCAATATGCACCTATTTCACATGTTTTCTTTCAGCCACCCATCCAGCTCTGGCTCTCTCTCTCTCATTTAACCTCCATTTTCTTGTCACTTCATCCCATCTAACTTTCTCTCTCTGTGTATTTTAAGCATAGCCCTCGAGTCTCGCTCTCATCGAGCGGCTCTATTTGTCTCTCTTTCGGTGTAAAAAGAGCTGAGAGCTTTGAGATTGCTCTAGACAGGCCTCGTCTTTCTACATTAGCCGCCGCTGATGGTGGTAACGGGCCTTTCAGAGCACTGCGACATTACACAGAGAGATTCGCTCATGCGTCTCAGCTCTCTGATTCAGATGCACTGCCTCTCTCGCCGTCTCACGAGAATCAGTCCAGATCGTTTCAGAGAGTCTGCACACATTGATCAACAATTTATAAGCGATCGATCGGCGGGCTGCTGGGTCTGCTTACCCGCTCTGAATTTGTACAGCATCCACCAAACCCACAGGACTCAGCTGCTCTTCTTTTCTTTGGAGGATCTCTGTATAAACAGCTTCTGAGTGAACTTCGGTCTCAAACGCCTGCTTGTTGTTGTGTGTGGTGCAGGGGCCTCAAAATGTTTGATAAACCTTAAAGGGGTCATATGATGCGATTTCAATTTTTCCTTTCTCTTTGGAGTGTTACACGCTCTTGGTGCATAAAGAAGATCTGTAAAGTTGCAAAGACTAAAGTCTCAAATCCAAAGAGATATTCTTTATAAAAGTTA
>NW_015542582.1:252819-266302 GCF_001515605.1 Sinocyclocheilus anshuiensis
AAAGTTTCCTGAACCTGGTAAGGGGCGTAACATTTCCGTAACACGCTTGAGGTATTCGGCCAATCACGATGCACTAGATAGCTGGCCAATCAGAGCACACCGTACTTGTAAGAACTATGAGCTTTGAAAAAATCGGCGCGTTTCAGAAAGGCGGGGCATAGAGGAGCAACAATAGTGTACAGTATGTGGAAAATTATGTGTTTTTTGAACCTTAAACCGCATAAACACATTTCATTACACCAAATACACCTAATAATGTTCTTTTTAGCAGCATCATATGACCCCTTTAAAACATTGACTGACGGAGCGAATCGTAACTGCAGTGAATCTTTCACATTTTAACATTTGTGACCCATGCTGGCAAAATGAGTGTGAATGCGCATGGGCTGATTTTGAGCTACAGGCAAAAAAACAAGTGAAAAATGTCAATTTTGGTCTAATTTGAGGTTTTCACAAAAATGAGTTCTTTAAGCTCTGGTCTAGCAATCCCAATGCTCCAGATAGTAACTAAACATCTAAAATGATCTTTATTTGTACGTTTTCTCTGCTCGCTTCTTGCTCTGATGCTGACTGATGAATTGTACACATATAGATCCCGATACATACACATACTGTACACACAGAATTACAGAATGTTTGGGTAGGTAACATTATATTAGATCCGTGCAGTACAGTAGGTCTTAAAATAGGATCATTAATGTTTAATGTTAAATAAAAGAAAAGAAAAGATCGCTGCTCTTGATTGAACTTCTGTTGTAGTTTTAATAATCAATTTATTTGTAATGAACAACACACTGAAGTGATTTTTACAGTTTATTATTTGTTTTTCTTACTTGAATGCTTTTGTTCAGATGTAAAATTAAAAAAGTAATGCACTATTTGTTTCTTTCTTATATTTGTTCTGTTGTTGTTGTTTTTTGCATCTGTTCTTATTTTTAATAAGAAAGATCAAATAAAAAATGGCTAAATTGTGATTATTTATACTGTAATCAATATTAAGAAAGGAAAAGAAAGGAAGTGGAAGAAACAATGTAATGTTGCTGGTGATTTTGCTTTGGAACCTTCAGAAAACTTTAACTCGATTTTTCTCTACTTGGCTGACGTCGTCGACTTCAAGCAGGTGTTGCTCAGCCGATTTTTGTCCGATTCCAACAAATCATATATAAATTTGAATGTCTTTCAATGGAGAATATGAAAATAAAATTAACTAATTTTTTTTAATTTACTAATTTTGCCAGAACAGCTCACATTTAAAGGGTTAGTTCACCCAAAAATGAAAATTAGCCTGTGTTTTACTCACCCTCAAACATCTAGGTGTATATGACTTTCTTTCAGACGAATCAAATTGGAGTTATATTAAAAATGTTCCTTGCTCTTCCAAGCGTTTGAATGGGAGTAAGCAGGTGTTTTGTTTTTTTTCAACAGTCCAAAAGTAATCAAATACAGCGCGCGCATCCATAATAAAACGTGCCTCACACGGCTCCAGGGGGGTCTCCTGTTGCGAATCCATGCGTTTTTGTAAGAAAAATATCCATATTTAAAGTGTTATAAATACTTTTTTCTCACTTCTGCTGACTGTCATACGTGCAAACCGTTCCAGCGGATGACGTTCGCCTGTCGCTCCATCATCGTGTCTTATCTTGTATAACTTCATAAAGCCTACCTTCAATCTTCATATTACTTCCAGTTCTCTTGACTCACTTATGTTTATGTATTTATTCAGAAATACCAAGGAATGAAATGTTTATTGAAATATAACAGTTTCTACAATCCACTTACTGTAAACTTGTGATGCCTTTGAGAAACGCAACCCAGTTTAAATCATGAACAAATCCGTATTAATTAGTAGTGTGATAGTGAGTAAAGTGAGATAGTATGCTTTGTAAATGTAGCGATTTAAACGTTCCCCAAATTAAAAATAAACTAACGAAGTACAAATAGCAATTGAAAACAAAGTGCAGGCTTATAATGGAATAAAAATCCTGACAACCTAATCTATTGAAATCTAATTGAATGCATACAAAGTCCCTTTGATGCATAGAATCTGATTGAATCTTGAAAGCCCTGAAGGTGACTGAACCTGAATTTCTTTATATTGTCATATTTCTGATCTGTATTATAGTCGAGAGAGGCTAGATTTCACACTCTGGGCCCTTAATCTTACTGTGAGATGTATTGTTCAAATAGTAACTAAACATCTAAAATTATCTTTATTTGTACGTTTTCTCTGCTCGCTTCTTGCTCTGACGCTGACTGATGTGATGATATACACATATAGATCCCGATACATACACATACTGTACACACAGAATTACAGTATTTAAGTAGGCTACTCGCACAAACATAATCTGTTATGTCTTAAATTAATGTTTGGGGAACTGTTAGGTAACATTATATTAGATCCGTGCAGTACAGTAGGTCTTAAAATAGGATCATTAATGTTAATCTAACAATAAAAGAAAAGAAAAGATCGCTGCTCTTGATTGAACTTCTGTTGTAGTTTTAATAATCAATTTATTTGTAATGAACAACACACTGAAGTGATTTTTACAGTTTATTATTTGTTTTTCTTACTTGAATGCTTTTGTTCAGATGTAACTAGCAATCCCAATGCTCCAGATAGTAACTAAACATCTAAAATGATCTTTATTTGTACGTTTTCTCTGCTCGCTTCTTGCTCTGATGCTGACTGATGAATTGTACACATATAGATCCCGATACATACACATACTGTACACACAGAATTACAGTATTTAAGTAGGCTACTCGCACAAACATAATCTGTTATGTCTTAAATTAATGTTTGGGGAACTGTTAGGTAACATTATATTAGATCCGTGCAGTACAGTAGGTCTTAAAATAGGATCATTAATGTTAATCTAACAATAAAAGAAAAGAAAAGATCGCTGCTCTTGATTGAACTTCTGTTGTAGTTTTAATAATCAATTTATTTGTAATGAACAACACACTGAAGTGATTTTTACAGTTTATTATTTGTTTTTCTTACTTGAATGCTTTTGTTCAGATGTAAAATTAAAAAAGTAATGCACTATTTGTTTCTTTCTTATATTTGTTCTGTTGTTGTTGTTTTTTGCATCTGTTCTTATTTTTAATAAGAAAGATCAAATAAAAAATGGCTAAATTGTGATTATTTATACTGTAATCAATATTAAGAAAGGAAAAGAAAGGAAGTGGAAGAAACAATGTAATGTTGCTGGTGATTTTGCTTTGGAACCTTCAGAAAACTTTAACTCGATTTTTCTCTACTTGGCTGACGTCGTCGACTTCAAGCAGGTGTTGCTCAGCCGATTTTTGTCCGATTCCAACAAATCATATATAAATTTGAATGTCTTTCAATGGAGAATATGAAAATAAAATTAACTAATTTTTTTTAATTTACTAATTTTGCCAGAACAGCTCACATTTAAAGGGTTAGTTCACCCAAAAATGAAAATTAGCCTGTGTTTTACTCACCCTCAAACATCTAGGTGTATATGACTTTCTTTCAGACGAATCAAATTGGAGTTATATTAAAAATGTTCCTTGCTCTTCCAAGCGTTTGAATGGGAGTAAGCAGGTGTTTTGTTTTTTTTCAACAGTCCAAAAGTAATCAAATACAGCGCGCGCATCCATAATAAAACGTGCCTCACACGGCTCCAGGGGGGTCTCCTGTTGCGAATCCATGCGTTTTTGTAAGAAAAATATCCATATTTAAAGTGTTATAAATACTTTTTTCTCACTTCTGCTGACTGTCATACGTGCAAACCGTTCCAGCGGATGACGTTCGCCTGTCGCTCCATCATCGTGTCTTATCTTGTATAACTTCATAAAGCCTACCTTCAATCTTCATATTACTTCCAGTTCTCTTGACTCACTTATGTTTATGTATTTATTCAGAAATACCAAGGAATGAAATGTTTATTGAAATATAACAGTTTCTACAATCCACTTACTGTAAACTTGTGATGCCTTTGAGAAACGCAACCCAGTTTAAATCATGAACGAATCCGTATTAATTAGTAGTGTGATAGTGAGTAAAGTGAGATAGTATGCTTTGTAAATGTAGCGATTTAAACGTTCCCCAAATTTAAAAAAAACTAACGAAGTACAAATAGCAATTGAAAACAAAGTGCAGGCTTATAATGGAATAAAAATCCTGACAACCTAATCTATTGAAATCTAATTGAATGCATACAAAGTCCCTTTGATGCATAGAATCTGATTGAATCTTGAAAGCCCTGAAGGTGACTGAACCTGAATTTCTTTATATTGTCATATTTCTGATCTGTATTATAGTCGAGAGAGGCTAGATTTCACACTCTGGGCCCTTAATCTTACTGTGAGATGTATTGTGTGCAATTCACTCGGCCAGCCAATAAACACCAGCCTGTTTCCATAACCATCACTGGTGCATGAAAATATATATCCACAAACCAAGAGATGTATGCTTGAAAACAATGAACACATCTGAGCTGGCTGGGAATCCGAATGTGTAACGAGAGAATGAGTTCAGAAAATGTATTCAGTAGTTGGTGATGACAAGCATGACAGTGTGTTTTGTTTTTGTACCTCCAAACTAGGCCAGAGGCAGGAGCACAATAACTGTGAAATCAGAGGTGTGCATTTCTCGCGATCGCAAGATTATTTGATTAAAACATGACAGAAATAGACTCGACTTTACTGGAGAATGCGGACATGAGTTGTTATGCATAACTTTGAGCTATGCACACTGGGTAAAACGTAAATTCACTGACATTTCTGACACCGCTTTTGCATAGACAGGCTTGCATAGATCCAATGCCTGATTTGATCACATTTCGTCTTAAGATGGAAAACTCTGGACCGTAAAGCCTGCCGGTCTTGAACCAATAACCATGAACATCAACGATTGTGGTGAAGATTAATGTACAGTAGATGAGTTTGTTTCTTCATCAGATTTGGAGAAATGTAGCATTGCATCACTTGCTCAGCAATGGATCCTCTGCAGTGAATGGGTGCCGTCAGAACGAGAGTCCAAACAGCTGATAAAAACATCACAATAATCCACAAGTAATCCACACCACTCCAGTCCATCAGTTAGTGGCTTGTGAAGCCAAAAGCTGCGTGTTTATAAGAAACAATTCCATCATTAAGACATGTTTAACTTCAAATTGTCACTCCTGGCTAAAATAGAGTTCATAATCCATAATAACGCTTCCTCCAGTGAAAAAGTGCATCTCCTGTTGTCTCTTACATCAAAATCCAGCCACATATTTGTTTAGAGCTGTTTTGGCTTGTAAACGGTGCTTGATCTGTGCAGATTTCTCTCCTGATTCAGACCAGACCACTTTTTCACTGGAGGAAGCATTATTATGGATTATGGACTCGTATTTAGCTAGAATCAACAGTTTGAAGATAAAAACGTCTTATTGATGGATTCGTTTCTTACAAACACGCAGCTTTTGTCTTCTCAAGATGTTAATTGGTGGACTGGAGTGGTGTGGATTACTTGTGGATTATTGTGATGTTTTTATCAGCTGTTTGGACTCTCATTCTGACGGCACCCATTCACTGCAGAGCATCCATTGCTGAGCAAGTGATGTGATGCTACATTTCTCCAAATCTGATGAAGAAACAAACTCATCTACATCTTGGATGGCCTGAGGGTGAATAAACTGTTAGTAAATTGTTCATTTTTGGGTGAACTATTGGTTTAAGGTTAGAGATTTAAATAAACAAACCCAAAACAAACATTTTAATGAACGAAAGTGTCCATACTGCCAGTGGCGTGTTGTGATGCAATTGGTTGACGGACACCTCGTTCCTATTTTTGCCCGGCCGCACACCTACGCCACTCACTTGGGATGTTAAAATGTTCTCAAAAACAGACTTCAGCATGTAATGATCTGCAGTCGCTGTAATGATGAGGTTTAAGAAAAGACACAAGAATGTGAATGTGAGAGCTCAAAAGTTAGCAGATGCACAGTCAAAATTTAGAGACATAATGTGCAAAGGGACACGGTGAATATGTCTTGCTGTGCCATGTGAAGAAAATATTGAACTTCTTTTCCTTTGTCAAACAGAGCAAGAGCTGTGAAGCAAGCGCAGCCTGCCGAGAAAGACAGAGATCAGAGGTGAAATTACAGTAATATCACACGCGGCGTACGATCACAGGTGCATTCTGAGCGCAAATGCAGCACCTGCCTAAGAATAGGAAGCAGAAATGTCAGCTGGAAATCGAAGGTAATTCCACCCAACATCTCACAGAGAGCAAAACCAGCAGAAACACAAGCGTCCGATGACACGAATGACAGCGAGAAAACACCTATCACCTGTCAGACACATGTGACGTGTAGAAGAGAAACAAAAGTGATCACAAAGTGATGACAGGCAGAAAATATAAACGAGCAGATACAGCATTAGAGGAAGGTTGGGTTAGCCTGTGTATGAAAACTATCATCACTTGTTTCACTTACACTTTTTTTCCCCCATAATGGCTGAGACTTATGGAAGGCATTTTCTGCCAATTTTAAATAAATCAATTTCATTATAAGAATGAAAATGAAAACCAGATTAACAATTTCATTATAGAAAACTGAAACATTTCAAAATGAAATGATTTAATTTTCACTCTGGCAATGCATTTTCCCTGACAAATTGAAAAATAAAATGCAGTTGGTGATTTGACATTTCATCTCGGGGCAAAGCTGCCAATCTTAAAATGAAAAGGCAAACGTGAAAAATAAAATGCAAGTCCAGTTCATGCAAAGCTTTTTAACAACGCTCACGCAATAATAGTGACACAATTCAAATTAAAATGCAAAGTTTATTTTTCGTTTTATTGTCTCTTTTATTTCAGTTTTCATTTTCAAAGTCAACTTGTATGCAAATTCTATCTTGATCAGGGGCGGGGCTTATTGTTTGCGCACAATTTAAGTGCCCCTATTATGGGTTATGAAAGGTTCATATTTTGGTTTTGGGAGTCCCCAACAACAGGTTGACATGCATGCAAGGTCAAAAAACACTTTCATTGTCTTATAATGCATTTATTTTTACCTTAATTTTGCTCAACGACTTCTAAATGATTCGCTCAACGATTCATTTTTCCAAACCCCTCCTTTGTGTGACAATAATCTGCGGTGATTGGTCTCATTTTCATTTCATCTCGCCTGTAATGCCTGATAAAGCAGTGTTTGTGAGCGCAGTGCTGCTTTGTGTACAGCGTTCCCGGGGAAACCGCTATTTTTACCGCTCCAAAAGCGGCACCTAGTGGCAAAGAATGAATTTGCATTTTCATTCAGACCAACGTGAAAATTCCAACAAGTGGGCGGGCAATATGCTAATGTTTCATGTTGACCTCAACATGAATTAAATTAAATCATTTCATTTCATTTTCAACATATTTTGCGTATAGCTTTTTATAATGAAATTGTTAATCTGGTTTTCATTTTCATTTTTATAATTAAATTCATTTATTTAAAATTGGCAGAAAATGCCTTCCTTAGAGACTGACTGAATTACTAAACAAATACCATAATAGCACCAAGAAAGTATTTCATATTTACTGCTGAATATTCTGAATACTGCTCAGTTTTCACTAGAATAATTTTCATTACTGTAATGCAAAAAAGGAATATATTATTATACAAATTCATATGAAATTGAAATATTCATACATGGTATTTGGTGATTAAAAAATTTTAATTATAATTATTTAAATTATATGAACTTTTATTAAATCATACTTACTGTATGTAAGCAAAAAAGGAAAATAGAAATTTAAATTCATAAAAAAACATTTAAATTCTAATTATTTAAATTATACTTACATTAGCAAAAAGAAATTAAACTTTTAATTATAATAATTTCAGTATTAAATATTTAAATATAATAAATTATATTTTGTATGATGGCTGATAGCTTATATTAAAAAAAATATATATAATTAAAACTTTAATTATAATAATTTAAAATATTTAAATTAATATCATAAATTATACTTTTTTAATAATCACAGACTAAATTAAATTATTACATTTTAATCAAAAATAAATTAAACATTTAATTATATTTTCAGTTATAATTATTTAAATAACAATTTTTTTTTCATGATGGCTGCCTGAAATAAATTAAATTAGCAAAAAAAATGAATGAAAAATGTAATAACTTTAATCATAATCGTTTAATTTATACTTAAATCAACAAAAAATTTATTAGACATTTAATTAATAACTTAAATAGAATTAAAATTAATCAAAAAAATATTTTTGTTTTTAATAATCCCTGACTGAATTAAATTATACTTAAGTTAGCAAAATATAAAATAATTTTAATCATTAAAATTATAATTACACTTAAATTTGCCAAAAAAACTAAACATTTAACTAATAATAATAAAAAAATATATATATTAAATTAATTAAAATTTAAATAATACAGCAATTACTATTTAGTTTTCTATAATGGTGGATAATTAAATTATTAAATTATACTTATATCAGCAAAAACATTTAATCAAATTGTAATTGAAACTTTTAAATTATAATGACTGAAATTGTACTGAAATGAAACTGAGATGAACAGTGACTGAATCAGAGAAGAGTCACACACACACACACACACACACACTGATACTGCTGTTGATCTACACAGAAACACAACAGTATCACAGGATTCCTCACAATCGCTGAAGCTTCAGTCAGTCTTCTCCTGAGGCTGAGATCTGACCTTTTCTAATGTTCATCCGGCAGAAGAGACTCGGCTCAGGTGCTATTTCAGGACGAGGTGTTGGAGGTGTTTTTAACACGCTCTGATTGGACTCGGAGTTTTAGGACGCGTGTTTTGCCCTCCAAACACACCGAGATGCGGTAGGATTTTCCCGACCTCACACTGATGTAATCAACAAACCCAGCAAGAGCTGCAGGATAATCAATGCTGGAGCCCCAGCTCACATCATCATCATCATCATCATCATCCTACTGCTGCTGCTGCGTGTGCTGAACAACCACAACACTGCACTGGAGTTTTCATGAAAAATGCATGTAAACACATGATTGAGTCAACATGTAATCACAATTGGCCCAACTGACATTAATGCATGTTCCTGGTCTTACTGCCAAAGATTCATCCATGCACTTTTTCTAAAGTTTTTTTTTTTTTTGTAAACAATTATAATTTTAAATAATTCAAATTACCAGTAAAAATCATGGTATTGTTTACCAGTATCTGATCAACTAATCAAAGATATTTCTAAAGACATTTGTTTTTTTTGTTTTTTTGTAAACAAATATAATATATAAACTAATATATATTACTCTTAAATACATCACTTTAGATTCATATTTTACATTAATAATTTCATATTAAATGTACTGTGAATGCCAAACACATTTTACTTTAAAAGTCAAAAATAGTAATAAGTAATAAATTAATATATTATTATACAAGATATTGAAATATTCATATATCATGGTGTTAGGTGATTTAAGAAAATATTTACATTGTAATTGTAATCATTTAAATTTTTCAATTATATTAAATTGTACTTACTGTATTAGCAAAACAAAATGTAAAAAAAAATGTATTCAGTATAAAGTATAATTACTTAAATGATAAAATAGCAAAACATAAAATATATTAAATACATGATTTAACCAAGTCCACATGAAATATATACATTTTAAATTTACATTTTATTTTATAAAATATAATAATAATAATTATTATTAATAATAGTAGTAGTATAAAATGATATTATATATTTTAATTTTTTTATTTGTCTTTTAAATTTAATTATAATTAAATGACAGTTTAAAAATTATATCAATTTATTTTTAGAAACATTATAAAAAATACATTAAAAATAATAATATGTAATATAATATAATCTTTTTCATGCAGATCTGATCAACTAATCAAACAAACACACAGTCTGGTTTTTCATTTGGCACAGTGCACTTAAAGAGTTGAATATGCCTGTGCTGCTCCTCAGAGGTCTGGAGGGTTTCAGCATGACTGATTTCTCCCATAAAGCTTTACAGCGAGAGTCGTGACACTCTGAGATCTTTATATCTGTGCGGTCAGGAGGTCAGAGACATGCTTCATCCGTCTGAAAGACAAACACACACACAGAGGGAGCTGTGAAACACACACTTCACCTCCAGCATCGGCCCTGCGCTTCATCTGCAGACCGAGTAAAAAATGTATTATAAACATTCATTGTTTAAATCATATTAATTGTTACTTATTAGCATAAAATTAAATATTAACTTTTTAACTATAATTGTTTAAATTATAATTATTTCAATTAAATATGTTTTTTCCTTTTCCTTTAAAAAATGCTGTTACAATAATATGCACCACTGAGACTAAGAAAAAGAAAGAAAAAATAAATACATAGGCCTAAATACATACATACATAATACTTTGTTATATAAATAATTGATTAAAAAAAACGTAGTTTCATTTTACTTGCACAAAATATAATTTCCCCCTTTTCTTTTTGGGATGAAATATGAGGAACTGTTCAAAGGATGAGTGTGTGCATAATATTGCAGACAAACTCCCTTTGTGTGCACTGCATGTTTTGTCCAGTACGCGCGCGCTCTTGCGAATGTACGTGCGCGTGTTTGCCTTCGACCCGCGGTGATGTTTCGCTTCTCCCGCCGCGGCTCTTTGACAGATGGTCTGGTGGGACAGGGCAGACACACGGTCGGTGACGGATGGCCTCTGCCAAACCCTGACACCGAGCCATTCAGCCAACAGAAATGATAAATGTTAAATCTAATTTTAAACACCCACAACTAAAGCGAGCCGGACAGGCAGAGGCACGGCTGCAGCGCTGCGATAACACCCGCCCTCACCTGAACCTGGACTGACAGGCCGATAAATACTACAACAACGTGCTTGTTTTGAAAATGAGGCTAGAAGAACAGAACCAGTGTTTAGACATGCGGGTCGTTTTAGAGGCCAGAATGAGACACACAAACAACTCAAGAACTTACTTTTAAGACGAATCGAAGTCGCGTCGCTTGACGGTCATATTGGCCACGCCCCTTGAAGTGCGCTCGCAATCCACCTACGTAAAGCTTAGCTCACACTAGCTACGTTTCCATCCAAAGTTGCGAATTTAACTTATGCGCAAAACTGGAATATCGCATAAAACATTTGCGAATAAAGCACCGTTTCCATCCAATCAGTCAGAGAGAACAAAATCGTCACATCCTGATAAACTGGCACTATGTCACACTTCTCAATAAAATATCAAACCGTTCGGTACGACATGCATGGTTCAATACACGCTTGTGAATTGCGGTTTTTCAGTTTTGCGTTTAAATCATTTATTTCCGTGTGTTTTATTTCTGACTGTGTGTGTGTCCGCGAGTTCACGTGCGAATGAGGAAACTCCTCCCCGCTTATATTTGAAAAAGCAACACACGCCAAACATCTTCCCTTGTAATGACTTGCAATGATAAGCATTTCTAAACCTGTTGTCCAACAAAAGAGAACGCTCCGATTACTGATGTAACCTCAGTTTCCTGAGATAAGGGTACAAGCGTTGTGTATGGGGGTAAACTCCTGTTTACTCTGTTACTGAAACCTGATTTGTTCACGTTTCTGTAGCTGCACAAACCAATGGCGCTTTAGCCCGCCAGAAAGGGCGGAGCCGACGTGTATACAAGTCGTCTCGCAGCGCCATTTCATCAGAATCATTCGACTGAAGCGACAGTCATCGATTCGCGTGCAACTTATAGCACGGCAAGTGACACAACGCTCGTTCCCTTATCTCAGAGAACCGAGGTTACGTCAGTAACCGGAGCGTTCCCTTTCGAACGTTCACTTCACGTTGTGTATGGGGAACGAATCCAATCATGCCGTGCTATGAGCAGAAGCAGACTAAGCCGCTCTGCGAGCCCAGTTCTGGTCTTCAAGGTAGTGCAGTATGTGGATTCCCATCTGCCTCAGAGGGGAAAGAGCCACGTCTATGCACTTCATAACAGTGCGAGGGGCCAGAGACAGTCCAAATGGTAGGACTGTATATTGGTAGGCCATTTCCTTGAACGCGAATGTCAAGAACGGCCTCTGATGTGGGGCTATGTGGATGTAAAAGTAAGCATCTTTCAGGTCCACAGTTAAAAACCAGTGCTCGGGGATCTGTTTGATAGTTAACATCTTGAACGGCCGGCGCATAAGGGAGCGATTCAGATGTCTGAGATCCAGAATTGGTCTCAGCCCGCCATCTTTTTTGGGAATGAGGAAGTAGCGGCTGTAAAAGCCTGACTCGCTGTTCGCTGGATGTACAATTTCTATAGCACCTTTTTAGATTAGATTAGATTAGATTCAACTTTATCGTCATTGCACATGTAAGGTACAAGGCAACGAAATGCAGTTAGCATCTAACCAGAAGTGCAATAAGCAGTAAGTACAGGATATATGGGGTCATGCGTGTTTTGCAAGCAGTTTTGCACTTCGTGTCGGAGAGCGTGTTCGTTGTCCTGAACCGAAGTGTGAGTAATACCTCTGAAACGAGGTGGCCTGCACGCAAACTGAAGCGAGTAGCCTCGTTGAATTGTTTTAGAACCCAGCTTGACACGCCCGGTATGGCTGCCCAGGCCTTGAACCGGGATGCAAGTGGATCTAATTTTGCGAATGAAAGCTCAAAACTGATATTCTTGTGTGCAAGTATGTGGGTCCGCTATCACAGCGGTAAAACATTCAGGTACGTGCTGCACCTGCAGGGCGTGATCCACGGGAACCAAAACTCCATCACTTAGAGGTGTTCGGAGGGATGGAGGGTAAAAGCGAGCTGTTTTTGAGGGAGTTCTGGCCGAGGCGAGAACCGACCCTCTCCTCTTCCTTTCTGATGGGTCAGGATGGCTTTTGGGGCTCACGAGTTGAAGGTGTGGGCCTTGGCGCTTTGGAGGAAAACGCTTTGCCACCTGGGGGCGCTGCTGAAGCTCAGACTTTTGAGGCTGAGGTGGCGTGGGCTTTGCAGGCTGAGTGGATGGGGCTTTCTGGTAACTAGCAGCCGCAGCACGGGGGCAGTCGTGGCCTAATGCATAGAGAGTCGGACTTGTAACCCGAAGGTCGCGGGTTCGAGTCTCAGGTCCGGCAGGAATTGTTGGTGGGGGGAGTGAAAAACCGGCGTTCTCTCCACCTTCAATACCATGACTGAGGTGAGACCCTTGAGCAAGGCACCGTACCCCCAACTGCTCCCCGGGCGCCACAGCATTGGCTGCCCACGTCACCATACTTGGCCACACGTCACTTCACTTTGACGTGAGGCCCTTCGGCGTGACCTGAGAATCAAGGAAGGCCATCTTCTCAGCATCCCTTATTTCAGTGAGGTTCAGCCAAAGGTGGCGTAACATCAGTGTTACTTCTGTGATGCATACATGGAATTTTTGCGCGAGGGCGCCCTCTGGCCACCAGTATGAATGAAACATGTTGTGTTTATAGCACTCAATAATGGCCAATCCATCCTATTTTGGGTAAAAAACTGAAA
>NW_015542582.1:266558-278533 GCF_001515605.1 Sinocyclocheilus anshuiensis
CCTCTCAAAAAAATTTTTAAGTAGACATATAATCTACGCTTTTTCCAGTGTACAGAAGTTTACATTAATTTTTTGTTCTTAATTTGTTGCAAAAAACACTGTGCCAAGCCATCAG
Source organism: Sinocyclocheilus anshuiensis (assembly GCF_001515605.1). Lineage (NCBI taxonomy): Eukaryota > Metazoa > Chordata > Actinopteri > Cypriniformes > Cyprinidae > Sinocyclocheilus > Sinocyclocheilus anshuiensis. The sequence continues at coordinate 266,674 of NW_015542582.1, forward strand.
AACTGAATCGAACCGAAAACCGTAGTTTAAAAAACAGAGGTATGTATTGAACCGTGGGCTAATTGTATTGTTGCATCCCAGAGCGAGCAGAAGAAACACAATAAACACTGTCATCGCCTTCAGAGGTGGATGCTTGCTGTTTGGGAACACAGTCATGTAAGACAGTAATTATACAGAAATAGGCCTACTTTGATGACAGACTTTGCTCAGGCATTTCAGAATGACCAAAACAGTATTTCATATGCTGTGAACGAGATCGGTCCGCTGGTTAGTCGAGTTATCCTGTCTCATAGTGCAGTCACATGACTTTTCTGATGCGAATGGTGGAATTTATTCGGTAAATGTGTTTCCATCGTAGTTTATGCACATTTTTTCTTATCGGATAAAATGTTTATCCTACTCAGTTGTGCACATAAGTTTTTTTATGCGCATTTTTAGAATTTATGTGCATCTTGACGTTTCCATCCAGCGTTTTTTTTATGGGATATTCCAAAATGCGCATAAAAAATAGATGGATGGAAACATAGCTACTGTGCGATTTTGGCAACGATTTGGGCGTCTGAGACAAATTTTGAAAATCCTAAAAGATTCCTATAATTCTAGGCTAAAATCTGAAGCCTTTGATCGCTGGTTGTTCGATTAATGGCCGTTGTGATCAAATTTGACCTCTGACCAAATTCTGGCAGTGTCAGAACATTTGGCACACAGTCTATCAGTGTGACTTCTCCTTCGACGAACGTCAAACTGTCTTTGTTTTTCAAGACAAGCCATGATCAGAATTAATGCTAGAGATTTCTTCTAACCCCCATAAACTCCGGCGCTCCCGTCCTCAGAATTCATATATGTTGCCGTTGCTATATAATCACCGGTTGCTCCGCTGTTTTTAGGTGGGTGTTTAGTGCAGCTTACACTATTCTTCTTAAATACGCCTCTATTGCCGCCGTTCATATGCTTTTCATGATAGCCAACATTTCAGCATCGCGTGTAATGCAGCTCACGGTCACTGAACGTGTATGGACTGATAATGTCGTACAGTCTGACATTAACGACAAGTTAGATTTGTTTTGTGACACGATCATCATGTTCATATAGTCTGACAAGCTTTTTTGGATGGTTCCTTTTAATTTAGGGGGTGAATTAGGCCTATGAATTGACCAAGCTTGTGTGTTTGCATAATACTAAAGACAAAAGTGTTGACAAGAAAATTAAGAGAAAAAAGTCAGAATTGCAAAGATTACTTCTCGCAATTCTGAGTTTGTATCTCTGTTTTTTTCCCACTATGGAATAGAATATAAAACAGTAATTGTGACTTTTCATCTCATAATTCTGACCTTTTTTCTCTGCAATTGCATGTTTTTTTTTTTCAGAATTGTACGTTTATATGTTGTTTTTGTGAGATAAAATCCGAACTCATTTGTCGTCTGTTCGTTAAGGACAGATTGTGTTTAAGTTTATATAGCGAGAGGAGCAACAACCATTTACTACATTTTATTTTAAATCCAGCAGCTGTTCTTCAGGATGTTGACTCAATCATCATCCACACACATACAACCTGCTCAGCTCAATATGCTGCAGAATTCAAAAATATACTATTAGGAATACAGCCAAACTGCAATGAGCAAATGTTTGCAGATTACAAGGGTTTTGGTTGCCAAAAAATGCAACTATGACACAACACAGCATATTACCACACAACATACAGACATTTATAGTTTCTGTGCATCAGACTGTTATTGACATGAACATTTTATGAGATTATAACAACACGCAATCCATCAGCTGTATGTTGGTCTGCTGTGGTCATTTGATAATTTTCAGGGGGATTTTATATAATAGAAAATAGGATTTTGTCTGATGTTTTGAAATAAGAGTTCAATACTCTTTACTAGAACATTTGCTGCAACTAAACTGCAAAAACAACTCAGAAACCATGATGATTGTGACATTACAAATTCATGAGCTCATTAACATATGACCGCCCACATTACAGTATCAAAAACAATATTTAATTGTCAGATAGAGGGGCATCAAAAACTAAATTACAGCAAAGAAACCTTCACGAACATCTATAAGTGGACTTCATGTGTTTGTCTTTTATTTCACCCGTTGATTTGCGCAGGGAAATGCAGCAAAGTCATGCTCATATTCAGGGCATTTATTCAGGGCAAACGCATTAGAATGAACGATACTCGGCTTTGCTGCCAGCTCGTCAATTCAACTCCTCCATCAATCAGAGCTGCAGGAGAGAGTTCAGCCGCCGTCTCTCTCCATCTGTGAGCGATGCTCGGGTTAGCAGCTAAATCACCTTTCTATCAAAGCCTCCAGAAACCAACATGCACAGGGAAAAAGCCAGGGATTCAAACACATCAACAGAAAGATGGTGTCAGAGTGACCTGACAAAAAAATGAGCTGTAAAAGAGTTATGGAAAAAAGTCAGAAAACAAAGGAATGGACATAAAAAGTCAAAATAATGAGATTGAAAATTCCAGGTAATTACATGTTGATTTATTTCATACCAAGTCATAATTGTGAAATAAAATGTCAAATCATGAGAAAAGGGTAAAAAATGATATTAAAAACTTGAAATTGACAAAATATTGAAATTATTACGTACGAAGTCATAATGAAAATTATGATTTTTTTTAAATAAAAAAATCTTATGAAATAAAAGGTGAAAATTATGAGAAAAAGGATAAAACTGAGATTTAAAATTATATATTGAGATCAAAAAGCTCAAGTTATTATATACTTAATAACCATTATGACTTAAATCATAATTATGGCAAAAAGTCAAAAAATTTTGATAAAAAGTCTAAATTATGACATACGTAAAAGTTGCAATTATGAAAGGAAATTATGAGAAAAAGGTTAAAAAAGAGAATAAGTCAAAATTTTGCCACAAGTCAAAACTATTACATACGAAGTCAAAATTATGATTGTCAAGTCACACTTATGACAAAACATATGCTATGTAATCTAAATTATGATGTACTAAATAATTATAATATAAAAAGTCAAAATTATTAGAAAAGGTCCAAATTGAGATTAAAAAGTAGAAATTCTGCCATAAATCAGAATTTTGAGATTAAAAAGTCCAAACTATTACATACTAAATAAAATTACAACATATTAAGTCCTAATTATGACCAAAAAGATAAAATTATTGGATAGAAATTCTGACATATAAAGTCATAGTTATTCAATAAAATGTCAAAATTATGAGAAAAGGGTCGCAAATGAGAATAAAAACTCAATTATTACATAAGTCAAAACAGACAAAAAAAGGTCAAAGCTTTTTAGAAAAAGTCTACGTTATGAAATACTAAGTCATAATTGAGATAAAAGTGATAATTATGAAATGTCAACATTCTGAGAAAAGGTTAAAAATTCAAAATTATGAGGTAAAAAAAAATCCAGATTACAAACTAAATTAAAATTATGACATTAAATCGTAATTATGACAAAAAGCCAAAATTAGATAAAAAGTTTAATTATGACAAACTAAGTAAAACTATGATACTGTCATGAGATAAAAAGTCGAAAGATCTATATGATTCTTTATTTAAATATGGAAGTGAAGCAAGAATAAATCAAAGAAAATGTTTGATGTAAATATGATTGCAGACTGTATAGTTACACTGATCACTAGACTCAGTCAGATTGAACTTTTCACTGAAATTGTTGTTCAGATACTATAATTTTTAACAGAAAATGTGTTTTATAATGATCGACACATTCAAACTGAAAAAAAACAGCATTGTTACAAATCAAAATATTTTGGGGTTAAAGATCAGAGCAAAAATGTTTAATAACAGCTTTAACTAGCAAATATCATTTCACCTCACAATTCATAAATCACTGAATAAATCCAGTATCCTGTTAATTATTTCAGCTGCAAGATATAATTGAACAAACGGACCACAAACACCAGGCTTTCCTGAGAACAACCCAAGCAACAAATTAGCATTTCAACATAAACTCTGATATTTATTCTCTCTCTCTTTCATTTCCAGCAGTTTAGAAAACTTGGCAGAAAATTAAGCCTTATTTTTCTCTCATGGAGACGCACCCAGCGTGAAATTAAAGGCAGGGAGTTCTGGCTCTAATATAAATGTGTTCCTCATCCAAGGTCGCAGCTCATCCTGAGCGGTAAAAAATGCGATTACATTTAGTTTTTCCTCACAAGAAAAGCTGCTTCCACCTTTAGTGTCCATGAGTCACTGTTAATTATCAAAGAGGAACCGGCCCAACTCAGTCAGGTCCTCGGAAATTACACATTCCTCTGCTAACAGTTATTGTATTTTTGCAACATGTACTGCAAGTCATTCTAGAAGTCAACGTGAATTAAAATGGACTCCATTTACAAATGCTTTTTCCTGCATTGTGAATGAATTATCAATGCATATTATTATAAAGACAACACGTTTGTAATCTTTCATCAAAATAACTTGCTTCACCTCTAAAATCACTGTCATTTCTAGCTGATGTCTATGGAAGGCCATTTCTGCCATAAAAGAAAACAATTATGCTTTGGTAAATGATAATTATGAAATAAAAAGACAAAAAATTATGACATTAAATCAAAATATGGCATACTTTAGCATTTTAAGAATAAAAAGTCTAAATGATGACACTAAATCATAATTATGAGATAAATCAAAATTAGATAAAAAGAAAAAGTCTAAATTGTCATAAAAAAGGAAATTGTGAGATTAAAGTCAAAATTGTCATAATTATGAGATAAAAAGGCTAAATTATGACAAAGTTTAAAAAAAAGATAAAACCCAAAATTATGATGCAAGTAAAAATTAGATGAAGTCAAAATTATGAGATCATAAAAATTTAATTACAACATATGAAATCATAATTGTGAGATAAAAAACTGAATTATAGCACTCTAATTCATAACTTTAAGACAATTATGAAAAAAGTTGAAATTGAGCTAAACAGTCAATTATGACAAAGCAAATGTACATAAAAATGCATAATTATGAGTTTAAAAGTCAAAATTATGACAAAGTAAAAAAAAAACGCAAAATTGTTGCAAAAATTTACAAATGAAATGACAAAAAATGAAATTGAGATTTTAAAAATGTCAAAATTATAACCAACTCAAAATTATAGCACACTAATTCATAATTATAATTAAGTCAATAACACGTTAAGCTGACATTATTAGATAAAAAAAAAAATCTTAGTATGCCATAATTATGACTTATTCGAGTCAAAATTGTCATAAAAAGTTGCAATTATGACACACTAATTCATAATTATGAGAAAGTTGTAACAAAGGTAACAAAAATTGCAATTTCAACTTTATTATTTCAGCTTTAATATTATAATTTTCGACTTTTTATCTCATAATTAAGAATTTTTATCTCATAATTATGGTTTACAAATCCTGCGTTTTTCTTATGTAGCAGAAATGGGATTCTTTTCTGATCATTCACCAAAAAATAAAATCAAGCTTCGCCTTCGATTTATGTAATATCTTGTCTCATAATGGATTTAAATTGGTTGCAGTGAACGCAGTGTCTTGCTCACTTTAATCATGCAGAAGTATTTGCGGCTCCAGGGTGAACAGGTTCAGTGTGTTGAATGAGAAAGCTCACCTCAGGCCTAGAGCGTGTTGTGTGGAGTTGTGCTGTAATCACGGAGCGCTCGTGACATTGTTCCCTCACGTTTTACTTGTATCAGCTTTCCCAGGCTCAGCTTCCAGCCGCCGCGGAGGTAAATCTCATGTGAGACTGAGGCCCAGCGCACAGACACCGCGGCTGCACTGATTTAATTAAACACACATTGAAATACGCCGTCAGGCCTGTTGTTCCTCTTCAGCTAGTCTTCTGTCAGCGCGGTGACCGTTCAAGCTTTCCCACAAACACAGGCCTGTTCCTGTACATTTATTTCCCTTCTTTCCTTTAATCCAGAAGAAAAATCGCAGGTGTCAGTCGCCGCTGATGTATCGTTCTCATAAAACACCCATTTCCTGCGGCGGCCTGCAGGAGAGCTGATAGACCGGGAAACCGCCAGGTCACGATGCTGCGGGAATAACACGGAGATAACGCCGACACCTGCCCTCTGTGTGCTTAAAGATAGTGTCAAGAAAATGCTTTCGGATCTCAAGGTGCCTGTAGACGAGAAAAAGTGTCAAGAGCAGAAAAACCTGAAATCAGCTACACTGTCCTCGTGAGGAAAACAGATAATAAACACCTCCAAGAAGACATTTAAATGCATTTTATTTTCGAGAAAATAGTATTAGCTCAATTAAAACATTAGAAGTCAATGATACGTCTCATTTGTGATAGAAAAATGTGCATGTGCATAGTTACGTTGACTCAACTGCAGGACATCTGGGTATTCAGTGCAGAAAATGAGTATGTTATGCACAGTATAGTATTGTACTGCAGAACAGTGTTGTTGTTCATTTAAACTAAAAATATTCAAAATTGTTTGTTAATTGAAAGTAATTGGTTCTCACGTCAGGCACGCACATTTGAGCTTCTGTTTACCATATTTAATGTGCATGAGATAAAATAAAAATTGTATGTACTTTTCAAGCTTAAATAAAATTGTAAGGTGTAAAAAGTACTGTTTTTTCTTCAGAACAGTAATCAAGTAAAATTACTCACGTATTTTACACCCCTGGTAAAAAAAATTATCAAATATAAATGTTAGAATATGAAAAACTTACACTTCATGTATAATTTAGAAATATTCGGCTCAGCTGAAATAATAAAATGACTGAATACAATAAGTTTAAGTTCTAAAATTACTAAAACTAAAACTGAAATTAAACGGTTTTCATTAAATAGTGAAAATTCTGACGTAAATCAAAATTATGAGATAAAAAAAATATGACATAAATAAAAAACAAAAACAACTGACAGTCTAAATTGAAACAAAATTCTAAATTAAGACATTAAGTTATGACATCATGAGGACATAATGAGGACATTATGAGATAATGTAGAAATTCTTTGATAAAAGTTGAAAATATTAAATAAAAAAGATTATGACACAAATAGTCGAAATTATGACAGTGTCATAATTATGACACAAGTCACTTAAACTTAGAAGTATGTCAATTGTTAAAATAAGTATTTCGGATAAAAAAAAAAGAGATAAAGTCAAAGTTATTAGATGCAAGTTTAAATATATATAAAAAGTCCTACTTATGTTTTTTTTACAGTTGAAATATTTGACAGTTTAGATAATTTATCTAATTTATGGATAATTTATAGTTTCAACTTTTAATGTCATAATTATGACTTTTTATTTCCAATTCATTACCAAAGGATAAAAATTGCACTAGATCTCTATTTCATGTTTAATAAATAAAAAAAAATAAATAGAAATTATATAAATATAAAGGATGAAAAAGCACACGTAAAAACCTTGGCAACTGACTGATATAAAATATGTTTTAAGAATTTAGTACTAAAACTGAAATAAAAAATACATCAAAGCTGAATAGAAGTATTTTTAATAAAATGACAAATGCACATAAGATTATTAAAATGTAAACTAAAATTGAACTGAAAATAAAAATAGATGCTAATTCAAAGTATTATTTTAATAGTATATAAGTATTACTAAAATATCACTGCTAACAATGGTGACACGTATACATAACATACAATATTACAATGATCTGTAAACCTACAACCAACTATAATTACCCAACTAAAGCCTTTTACATACTTCTATACTCCAATCAGATCAAACTCATTAATCTGAGCCCAGATGCAAGGCATGCTGGGTAACCCTCAGATAGACTGACTTTTCTGGAGGTGAAAGACCTTTACAATGAAAAATACATGTTCATTTTGAGTGTGTAATGTAAAAGGACTGTGATAAACTCTCATGATGTCTGCTGTAAAACATCCACACACAGACGTGCTTCTCGTCAAACGAGGCTCATAATGACCGACACTCTCTCTGATGCAGGACGATCACAGCGCCTCTGAAATATGACACCATCATATTACCTCATTGCATATTCATGAGCATAAACATGCAGATATTCTGCTGTGGCTCATGTTAACTAAAACCACAGAAAATAAAAATAAAATAAAATAAAAAAAATTGTTACTTGAAATAATATTAACATTAACAGAAATAAAATGATTTGAAAAACAAACATTTTATTTCAGCTAGTTGCCAAGGCAATATTTCTCATTGAAGAATTAAAATTAACAAATGAAAAAACCCCTACGGATATATTTAAATAACAAAAATTGAGATAAAAAGTCTAAATTATGACATAAAAAGTATACATGAAGATTTAAGTCAAAATATGTATTATACAAAAAATTTAAATTATGAGATTAAAGTCAAAATTATGACATTTAAGTCATATGACACTGTTATGACACTGTCATAATAATGTGACAAAATGTTGAAATTATTAGATAAAGTATACTTTGAAATTTGAAAGTCAAAATTTTATTACATGAAAGTCAAAATCACAAGATTAAAATGTCAGAATTATGACACCAAGTCATAATTATGAGATAAAAAGTTGCTTTTAACAAAAAAATCTTTAAATTGTTAGATTTAAAAAGTTGAATTTATGTCATAAAATGTAATAATTATTAAATAAGTCAGAATGAGAAAAAATAAGTCGAAATTAAGATGTAAAAGTCACACTTTTATGACATTAAAAGTCATAATTACGAGAAAGTCAATATTATTACAAAAGTCAATTGTGACAATTAAAGCCAAAATTATTCAATAAAATTTACACAATACAAACATTTTGATATGTCAACACTGAGATCAATAAACCTAAATTGAAATTAGATAAAAAGTCAAAAGTATGACATACTAAGCCATAATTATTAGATAAAGTCTGAAATAAACTACGAAACAATAAGTCATAATTACAGATGACTTCGTTAAAAACGACAACAAAATGAAAGTTTAACTAAAAAAATAAAAATCAAATCAAATTCAAAATTAACAAAAACTATAGTATACTTAAATTAACGGGTGACTCCAACACAATTGTTAGTTTGATTGTTAATACGCTTAGTGGTTTGTGCAAATCAGTTACTAATTAATCAGCAGAAAGATTTCAACAAGACCATATAAAAATAAAAATAAAAACCACCTGCACCACTGAGAGCAGACAGCACATCATCTCCATGCAGTGTGTGTTTGTGTGTGTGACTGATGTTGGGGCGTCCCATTAACTCCAGTCTCTGCTGCTCTCAGCTCTCAGGTGCTTCATCCTCGCCAGCATCTCAATCTGCAGACAGACAGACAAGAGCTTCATTCACAACCAACATTCGGCTCTCACACACAAGGAAGCTTAATAAAGTTAAAAAAGCAATAAGCTGCTCTCATACTTTATTGCTTTTATAAAACACGACAGCTGCAGTATAATAACAGACTCCGATGATAAATATATTATTCTATTTCTTAAAGGAATCGCAGTTAACATTTCTTCAGACAAGTAATGCAGTTCTGTTGTTTTTGACTTGGTTCTGGTGCACTGGAACTTGTCATTGTTTGCTTATCAATATACTGCTTTTTTGTGATAAAGTGAAGATAAACCAAATAACTTGTGCTATTACACCTGAAATATCAGTTACTCAACATTAGTCTAGTTTTGTAGTAATTTACAGCTGTAACCCTGTAAAGCCAGAAATAAGTCAAATTTGTTTTTTGTTTTTTTTTAAATGGAACGGTTTATTGAAACGGTTTATTTTCTTTGAGTATCATACTCAATATATATAGATTTTATGGCTCATATAGTCTGATATAGTGAGAATAAGGGAAAAAAAACTGCTCAGTTTTATTCAGTCCCAAACTGAGCAAAAATGCAATTTGGTACAGATGCTGATATTAATATGACCAAAAAGTAAGATGAAAAGATGATTTGAGATGTTTATAACATAACAGACTACTTATATAAAATGCATAGAAGTATCTTTCCTCACTCTATATCTGCCAATATATAGTAAGATATATAGCATTGAAATGCTTCGCTTTATGAACCAAACATATAATGCAATCCAGTGCTGATTGAGAGCTGAAGAAATAAACGCTCCTCAGAAGATGTGAGATGTTCTGGAGGCTTGTGAAGATCATTCCTCCGCTGAGGAACAGTGAAAGTAAAGCTTCTGGAAACAAACACTCCTCAAAAGATCCTGAGGATCAGATTTGAGACGCACTGATTTCTCTTAAAAAAAACAAAAAAGATTGGAGAATCAAGTAAAGCTGAGCTGCTTCAGTCCAGCAAGTGTTCATCTGGAAATATTACTAAAGTTATTGACAATTACTTGATATAAAACAGGAAAGATCTGAAAGCAAAAACACGTGAAGCACAAGCTGAAGGTGGACATTTGCACATTTACACTGAAATAGCTTTGACTGGATAAAAATACTATCATATCAGATGACAGAAGGAATGGAGTAGATTGTGTGCAGTGGGTTTTTCAGCAAAGTTTTGATCATGTTGATCATTTAGGAGGCCTGTTCTAACATTTTGCTAATGCTCCTATTAAGTTTTCTCAATGTTCTCCAAACATTCAAAACATCCAGTTTTTTTTTTATGTTTCAAAAATGTATTTTATGTGAATGTTAAGGGAACATTTTATTTTTAGCATTTTGCCAACATTACAGAACATTACTTTTGAATGTTCTCTGAACATTCTGAAACAAGTAGAAACATTTAAAAATTCATTAGCCGAACTTCCAACTAAAACATTTCCAGAAAAAAAAATAAATCATTCCATGAACAATGTATAATAATTTTGTTGTGCTAACATGAAATCAAAATGGAAGTTTTTTGGCTTTTAGTTTGAATATGTCCTGTAAGCCAGTGTGCATATGACACCAAGGTTTCTCACACTCAAGTTTTTTCCCCCAGGAAACATCCCTAGGCAATCATAAAAACCCTATACACACCCCTTATTACCAAATAAAATCATCTGTCTTATCCTCATTCAGTCGGAGAATGTTATTTCCCAACCAGCACTTCCTCAGTCAAACATTCATATATAGGGACTGAATGGCACATTTATGGCCATGTTTCAGTCGTAAATGAAAATCATCCACATGTTAGTGAATCCCAAAAAAATAGAACCAAGAGGGAGCATATAAAGGGAAAATAAGATTGGTCCAAAATAGAACCCTGAGGAACCACACACGCAGGTGATTCAACGGCAGGAACACCGTTAACAGAGAGAGACAGCTAGGGAACACCACTGGAACAGCCTTGGACATCAACTGGCAGAATAGCAGCAGAGGAAGCGGCAAGACCAGGCAGATGGAGAAGACTGAGCAAGGCACCATAGAGCTCAGCTCAGATACTTGTTGACCGCAGACTCTGAAGCGAACCAAGTACCAGGCAGGGAGACCAGTGGCAGGAACTCACAGGAGCAGGTCAGGACAGGAGCTCTACCAACCCAAAGAGACAAGACAGGACAAGGCTCCACAGGAACACAAGTTACTCCAATGCAGGCAGGGGGATAAATGAAAAAAGAACTGCTAAAAAGTAATGTAACAAAATAAATAAAAAATAATTACCAATTTAATCAACACAACTAACTTAAAGAATATCAAACAAAAATGCAAAACAAAAGATCAGGACTAGACAAGGGCTAACAAGGGGGTGTGGTAATTGAAAACAAGGGGGCAGGACAAGAGGAGCACATGGCCAACATAAACAAAGACAGAGCCATGTGCTCAGACACAAGACAAACAAAGACACGTTAAAGACATGTTCTATCTTTCAAATAAAAAATAAAACCATTTCAGGGCTAAGCCCTGAATACCAACCTGGTCCCTAAAGCCCGGGATACACTGCATGATTTTAGCAATCCTATAAGATCATTACTTTATCACACTGTGC
>NW_015542582.1:278592-294601 GCF_001515605.1 Sinocyclocheilus anshuiensis
AGTGACAAAGACAGTGACAGAAGGGGTGAGAATGACCATGAACCGGCAAAGACAAGAGGGCAAGGGGAACTATAAATAGGGAGGAAAGCACATGAGGAACAGGTGAGCACAATTAGACAAACAAGGACTAGACAAGGGCTAACAAGGGGGTGTGGTAATTGAAAACAAGGGGGCAGGACAAGAGGAGCACATGGCCAACATAAACAAAGACAGAGCCATGTGCTCAGACACAAGACAAACAAAGACACGTTAAAGACATGTTCTATCTTTCAAATAAAAAATAAAACCATTTCAGGGCTAAGCCCTGAATACCAACCTGGTCCCTAAAGCCCGGGATCGGGAAAAGAGGACAACTTGGGATGTCAGTTTTGCACAGGGAGCTTGGCAGTTACAGTTCCTCCGCTATCTCCTTCCATGCTATGTCCTTTTTGGTGCGGTCATGATAGCAGCTAGAGGACACATCGTACAAACATGCCCTCTGCTGCCACAACTCAACAAGAATTTGTTCTTTATGGGTATCCCACATACCAGTATACATTCTATTTTTATTTTTTTTTGCCCCCATGGCATTGAAATTGTAGCACCGCTGGTCACGTGGATCAGCAAACACATGCGTTGATCATGCTGAATTTCTGACACTGTCAGAAAACTATCGTAGGCTATCTTTGGTCGCAAGACCGGGAAAACACCCGTCTTTGAACCTCTCTCACTGTACGACATAGGACCACCGATTAAGAGCCACGATCACAGAAATCGCCACGATTGCTTCACGATGGCAATCTTTCGTCTGGGACAGCCAAAAATCGTACAGAGCACCGCTGGTCGCGTGGATCAATATGTCATTTCATGTTGCTGAGTAGACGCAGGTCGTTGCAGCAAACACATGCGTTGATCATGCTGAATTTCTGACACTGTCAGAAAACTATCGTAGGCTATCTTTGGTCGCAAGACCGGGAAAACGCCCGTCTTTGAACCTCTCTCACTGTACGACATAGGACCACCGATTAAGAGCCACGATCACGGAAATCGCCACGATTGCTTCACGATAGCAATCTTTCGTCTGGGACAGCCAAAAATCATGCAGTGTATCCCGGGCTTAAGACGATCAATAAGAATATTTCGTCAACAATATCAACTTAGTAAGATCTGACATTAGTAAAACAACACGGCTTCCAGAATCAATGCCTCATTGGATGTCTTTAGAAACCCTAAAAAAGAGCAGACTCTGTACTGTGGCCTGCTCCAAAACCTGACTGGAATCCATCTAATAGAGAATGTTTTCCTGTATGCTTTGTAGGGGTAACACTGAACTCAATTGGTGCAACTCACAGATGTGTGCATATCAGCTATTATAAACAAAAAAAAAACTCCAAAACTGCTGTTCCATTTGAGACAATGCACTTTCACAATTCACAATGTACAAATGCATAATGTAGCACATGATTTGAGATGCAACTCCTGTGTTAATCTGACACATGCGCATGACCTTTCAGTATGATCAATATGCAATATGACACATTTGCAGCTCATCAGAAGATATTTGACGTTTAACGTGCAGCTATGAGAAGCAGGATTTTGGACAAATGAGATTTCACAACAGCTGCTACCCAGCATGACTCAATGTCCTGTCGTTCAATGCTTGTTACAGCGGGAACTGAGTTTATATGGAACAGCTCCAGTTTTTTCACGTTAAATTGCTCACAGTCTCCCATGGCTCATTGCTTTATTTTGCAATAGTTCCGTTTTGTTCATTTTAACTTTTTGACTCAAAATGATGAACATTTTTTAGGGGAAAAATTCATTAGATTCTCGTCAGCTCTCTAAACACAGATGAACAGAATCCAGCAGAGATAAATGTTGTTTCTGACAGAACTAAAACGGCTGTAATGTGACTAGATACAAATGGTTGAGGCCAGCCACATTACAATGGCGTTTATAATGGGATATTGAGTCCAGTATTGACCTGTTAATAATGGCGATGAATGGGGTCACGATAGACTCATTATTGCTGTCAGGAAGACCTAGTTAACACACTTCTGAGCGCTAGCAAAGCATGCAGATTTACTGGGGAAAATGAATGCAAGATATTTTAATCTGACTGTAGATCATTTCAGTTAAACAGTGGATACTGTTGTGCTTTTGAAGCACATTTGTTCCTTTAAAACATTCTATCAGTCAAATAATGTGTTCAAGTGTTAAGAAATTGAGTTGTTCAATCTAAATTTATGCTTTTTAATTATACCTTGCAAAAGGTAACGGTATTTGCAGTTTTACAGCTTAATTTAACATTAAGTCTTGTGCCCAAGGTTGTCAAACTACAAAGTGCCAGGGAATTTATTGTTGATATTTTCCCCCTTTTAATCTTTGTATGTTATTTAATTTTAATGTTACTTATTTTATTTTGTCATTTAATTTTTATTGTTTTGTTTGTTTATGTTTTATCTTCATGTTATTTTATTTATTTTATTAATTAATTTTTTATTTTATTTAGTTGTTTTATTTTATTGTTAATGTTATCTTACTCTATTCTATTGTGTTACATTATTTTATTTGAACTATTTATTTTAGTTGGAAACTTTATTTCATTTTTTTTTTACTTTTTGTTCTATTTTGTTGTTTTATTGTATTATTTTATTTGCTTTTTATTCTGTTTTATTGTTATATTTTATTTTATGCAACTTATTTTTACTCTATTTTGTTATTTCATTGTTTTTTGTTTCTTTTTATTTAATTATGTTATTCTATTATACTTTATTTTCCATTTCATTTTTATTAATTTTATTTTTGTTAATTACTATTATTTGATTTTATTTACATTTTATTGTATTTTATTGAAATTCATTTTATTTACTTTTTTATTCTATATCTGTGTTATCTTCATGTTATTTAATTTTAATTTTTTACATGTTTTGTTTCATGTTATACTTATTTATTTTTTTATTTAACTGTGCTAATTTATTTTATTTTTGTTCATTTTCATTCTGTTTTATTTGCTATTTTATTTGCCATTTTATTTTCCTCTCCTCTGGACCCGTTTCTCACTTTTCATTCCTGTTGCACTGTGAAATATGCAATATCATTCAAAGAAAAGTAAAACAGGTCACCCATAAACTACGTGCCCGGAAACTACGTGCCCGGATTGCTGAGGTTTGGATTCTGTGGCATGTCTGAATTCCCATCAGATACTCAAGTCTGTTAATTCCTCACTCCAGAACAAAGTTTGGAGACGTCAGCTTCGCTATGACGGATCTCAGAGGCTCGGGAAAAGTAAAGGAGGCCTTAATAATTTATGATAGTCTGAGCTTTTCAAAGTACTCGAGCGAGTCGCGTTTCCCGACATTTAATTTGTCTGAAAATCAGCGAGCGTGCAAGTCTGATTATCTCGACGAGCGCCACCTCTCCACAAATCTGTGCTTTCACCATCACTGAACATCTGAAACACTGTCAATATCACAAACCAGTGCGTAACCATCAGAAAATAATGACGCATCTGATCAAGCTGCGCTTGCATCTGACCGTCCGGATGGTTTGCTCTTTCACGCTGTTGAACTGCATAATGCAGATAAATGATTTAACCACGGTATTACCAGAACAAACATAGCCATGCATGGCAAAGCACATTAACACCATTGTATTCTTAGTAAGTATTTGGATGCATTAAAATGTAATTTCATACGTGCATATATTAAAAAATACCATAGTATTTTTTTAAAGAAACATTTAAATTGCACATGCATCCATGTGAAAGAAACCACAATCCAATAGCATTGAATTTTGGATGTGCAGGTGAGATAATTAATTTTGTATTGATATATATAGCTACTTCTGCTGGATCATTTAACAGCATCCTCTGATTTAGAGCGCGAGCGGGAGAGCAGAAATGATTTGTGCCGTATGTCAGGGGACCGAAAGTATGAAATATATGTTATAGATCTCATTATTTTAGGTTCTACCTTGAGCAGATATAAGCTGCGGATGATATATGCGTTTTTGCTGAATGATACGAGGGTCGTTTAGAATGCATTTGATTGTAAATGAGTCGTGAAATGGAAATTGTGGTGTTTAATGTAGAGTAAAGGCAGTGGGTGTGTGCTCAACTTTGACCTGAGACTGAATGACATTGAGCTGCTTCATATGATGCCAAAGCAGCAAGTGTCTCAATAGCGCCTCCAAGCGGTCACATGGTGTAATTGAGTCAATGGAGACCTCCGAAGGTGAGACGACTTCATATAGATTCACGTTGTCACAACGTTCACCTGTGGAGCCTGAAAAAGAGGGGAAATAAGTTGTAGAAACACTAAAAACATCCAATTTCTTAAACCCCAGGAGCCCAAATTCAGCCCCAAAATAACAAAACCCACATATGAGGTGGGAGTTCAAAGGAGGCATCTAAGACCAAGAGCTTTTAAAGCAGAGCAGCTGTGGTCAATGAATGCTTGAGTGTTCTGATTGGTGGAGGATGATGAGTGGGCGGAGACTAGAGCAATCAAATAGTGAGAGAGCGATCACTGTTTTTTTCTTTATTGCTGATCAAAAGAGTCGAGCTAGTAACAGAACTACAACCAATCTAAATGTAGATGAGCGTTTCAACAGCGTTTAAATGAACACTAAACCAACACAACACTCATGACTAGCAGGAACAAGTGTTTCTGATGGTATATAATAAAGAAAAGCTTGTCTAACATTAAACCACACACAGGCACACTTATCAGGCCCTTAAAGTCACTGGAGGTTTTCTGCCTCTGACCTGTTTGGGTTGTGAATTTGTTTACTCAAAAGGTGACTTCCTAGAAGCTCCTGATGATATCGGTGACAGTCTTGATAATAGTGAGGATGATGATGAAAATGGTGGTGATGATGAAGAATATGGTGATAATGGTGATGCTGCTGATAATGTGATAATGACGTTATGTTGGTGATAATGTCATGTTGATTGTGATGTTATGGTGATTTTGGTGATAATGTGATGATGTTAAGGTGATTTTGGTAATAATGTGATGATGATATGATGATTATGACAAAGTTGATGTTTGGCAATGGTGATGATTATAATAATGGTGATGTTATGATGATGATGGTGATAATGTGATGATTACAGCAATGTCGATGATGATAATGGTGATGTTATGGTGATGTGATAATGTAATTATGATAGTGGTCATGTTATGGTGATGCTGGTGATAATATGATGATTATGTTGACGTTATGGTGATTTTGGTGATAATGTGATGACGATAATAGGATGAGTTTGACCATGTTGATGTTATGGCAATTTTGATGATGATAATGGTGATGTGATAATGTAATTATGATAGTGGTCATGTTATGGTGATGATAGTAATTGAGGGAAATGTTGATAATTGTGATGGTATGGTGATGATGGTGATAATGTAAGGGAGATGGTGATGATAATGGTGATGTTATGGGGATGATGGTGATAATGTGATGATGATAATGATGTCATGGTGTTATGGCAGTCATGAAGTTGACAATGGTGACACTTAGTGGTGTTGGTGGTTATGGTGATGGTAGTAATTCAGGGAGATGATGTTATGGTGATGATGGTGATAGTGTGATGTTATGGTGATATGGCAGTCATTAAGCTGATGATGGTGGCAATAATAGAAGTGATGATAATGGTGACATTAGTAGTGATGTTATGGTGTTGGTGATGATAATGTGGTGTAGTGATGATGATAACATGGTAATATTGTTGATGAATATGGTAATATTGTGGTCATAAAGTTGGCAATAGTGGTGATGATAAGTGTTGATGATGGTGATGATGTAATGTCAGTGGCTGTGATAATGATAACAGTGACGTTGGTGGTGATAGTAGTGATGTTGATAATAATGTTATGATAGTGATATGTCAGTGGTTGTGATTATGAGATGGCGGTAATAATGTGGTGATGGTGATAATGTGATAGTAACAGTGATGCTGTGGTGATATAGTGGTCATGAAGTTGACGTTGGTGGTGATTATAGTAGTGATGTTGATAATGTGATGATAGTGACTTTGTTAGTGATGTTATCAAAATGATGATGAGATGTCAGTGGTTGTGATTATTAGATGGTAGTAATAATGTGGTGATGGTGATAATGTGATAGTAACAGTGATGTTGTGGTGATATAGTGGTCATGAAGTTGACGTTGGTGGTGATGATAGTAGTGATGTTGATAATGTGATGGTGACTTTATTAGTGATGTTATGATAGTGATGATGAGATGTCAGTGGTTGTGATTATTAGATGGTAGTAATAATGTGGTGATGGTGATAATGTGATAGTAACAGTGATGTTGTGGTGATATAGTGGTCATGAAGTTGACGTTGGTGGTGATGATAGTAGTGATGTTGATAATGTGATGGTGACTTTATTAGTGATGTTATGATCGTGATGATATGTCAGTGGATGTGAATATTAGATGGTGGTAATAATGTTGTGGTGGTGATAATGTGATAGTAACAGTGATGTTGTGGTGATATAGTGGTCATGAAGTTGACGTTGGTGGTAATGATAGTAGTGATGTTGATAATGTGATGGTGACTTTATTAGTGATGTTATGATAGTGATGATGAGATGTCAGTGGTTGTGATTATTAGATGGTAGTAATAATGTGGTGATGGTGATAATGTGATAGTAACAGTGATGTTGTGGTGATATAGTGGTCATGAAGTTGACGTTGGTGGTAATGATAGTAGTGATGTTGATAATGTGATGATAGTGACTTTGTTAGTGGTTATCAAAATGATGATGAGATGTCAGTGGTTGTGATTATTAGATGGTAGTAATAATGTGGTAATGGTGATAATGTGATAGTAACAGTGATGTTGTGGTGATATAGTAGTCATGAAGTTGACGTTGGTGGTGATGATAGTAGTGATGTTGATATGTGATGGTGACTTTATAAAGTGATGTTATGATAGTGATGATGAGATGTCAGTGGTTGTGATTATTAGATGGTAGTAATAATGTGGTGATGGTGATAATGTGATAGTAACAGTGATGTTGTGGTGATATAGTGGTCATGAAGTTGACGTTGGTGGTGATGATAGTAGTGATGTTGATATGTGATGGTGACTTTATAAAGTGATGTTATGATAGTGATGATGAGATGTCAGTGGTTGTGATTATTAGATGGTAGTAATAATGTGGTGATGGTGATAATGTGATAGTAACAGTGATGTTGTGGTGATATAGTGGTCATGAAGTTGACGTTGGTGGTGATAATAGTGATGTTGATCATGTGATGATGGTGACTTTATTAGTGATGTTATGATAGTGATGATGGAAGTTGACGTTGGTGGTGATGATAGTAGTGACGTTGATAAAAATGTGATGGTGACTATTAGTGATGTTATGGTGGTGATGATGATGGATGATGATGGTCAGTGGCTGTAATTATATGATGGTGGTTATGAGGTGGTGAGGAGGTCATGGTGGTAATTGTGGTGATAAGGGTGAAGGTGATGATGATGAAGCAGCAGCTTGTGAATGTCACACCAGCACACCGCATGTTTGTGCCAAAAGCAGTGGGCGTAAAGGTAACCTTTCTCTGCTTTGCACCCTGCTGCAGCTATATCCAGAGAGAGAGAGAGGTTCAGTCTCACCTCTGCAGGACGTCAGTGTCTAATGACTCTAGGTCAGAGGTCAGATGTATGTATCACAGAATGAATGTTTATCTCAAACATGATTTATCAGCAAATGTGAGCACAGACTGTGCATTTACAAATGGTTTGTGTCATAGGCAGAGGGTGACCCAACTTCAGGGTAAGGCTAAAAGTAACCTAATATTAGTGTAATCTATTAAATACGTGCATCATAAATTAAGTACTAAATACGGATATGATGCCATAAAAAACGTTTAATAAGACTAAATGTATTTAACGTGATCACAATTTAATAAGAGTTAAGTTATTAATTATAACACTTTCATTTCCAAGGCTATTCAAACAGCGAATAAATTAATGTTACAGAAAGCAAGCAATTACGATTACATTATGAAAGAACATTATCACTAGCATGTTTAAGCACTCTCAAAACACTCCTTAAAACAGTCTCAAAACACTTACAGTCTTTACTGTAAAATGAATCTCTTACATCATACGTACATCTGCACTTTGTTGTCTATGATTGACGAGAGAATTCGCGAGTGTGTAGAATGCAGTCAGCCAGCACGTACTCAAAACTCAGCCTTTTCAGCGATGATGACTCATCTTATTGGCTATTGCATTCATAAACTCAACAGAATTGCATGTGATTGGTTAAAATGCTCAACGCTGTAAAACGCGTAAAAATAACTATGCTTCAACAGGAGCATATCTAAATTTAATGCAGCAATTGACACTTGCATTTAATTTTCGCTGTATTAATCTTGTAATTTCGTGAATTAGTTTAATTTTGTCAAATTTTTTGCCATTAATTTCCGATCAGTGGCCAGGAGGAGGCTAAGCCTCCAGCTTAGCATCTGTCTATGTTAAAGGAATAGTTCACCCAAAAATGAAAATCCTGTCATTAATTACTCACCCTGACGTCGTCCCAAACCCGTAAGACCTTCGTTCATCTTCGGAACACAAATTAAGATATTTGATGAAATCCGAGAGCTCTCTGACCCTCCAGACAGCAAGCATACTACCACGATCAACGCTCAGAAATGTAGAGGAAATCAAATGAAATGAAATGTGGATAATGCATCCGTTAAAGAAGCAGCTATGACGAAGTAGTATGTCCCAAAGCTTGCCTACTATTCTTCTACATACTCAAAAGTATGTACTTTTTCTTCACAAAAAGAGTACATACTTTTAGGGCATAGTATAAGTAGGCGAATTGGGATGCAGCAAATGTGTCAGCAGCGCCACGTGGCTACGTATTTCATTTGGTTTACTCTTTAATCTGAACGAAAACAACGTTTCCGCGTGGTGCTGCATACATTATTTACGTTAAATGACAGAATTTTCATTTTTGGGTGAACTATTGCTTTAAACTCATCCATCAGCAGATAAAGGTGAAAACGGGATTCCCCGAGTCCACATAAAGCAAATTAAAACCCAGAGGAAAATGCAAATTAGCCATTAGCCGTCACAGAGAAATTAGAATGTGAGGTTTATTCATCTTCCAGATCAGCTATAATGGGAGTAATTATTTGCGTCTACAGGTTAATCATTCGCTGATTAAATCAACCTGACTCTGGTTTTATTGGGCTTTGAGGACATGCTTTCATCATATTCTCCTCCTGTATAAAATATGCTAGTTTTTGATCACTCAACACAAACCTGTGGCATTTGTTGCATACATGGCAATACAATATTTTTGGACATGTACTATAGTACCATATTATTATTTGAAGCACCGTGGTGGTATTGCCATCAGATACTGTCACTAGTAAGTGGTTTGGTAAGCACGCCATCTGCTGGTCACCAATGTGTTTACAGCACTGTCATTCGGTTTCAACTGGCACTTCAAGCACGGGGTATAATTACATTTTGTTAGATTAAGCGAAGTACAAAACTAAAATATTGTCTAATATTATTGATTTATGAACAAAAAATCTAATAAAAATTATAAACACAACAAAATTACTTAAACCATATCTACAATTAAAGTGAACACAGAAATTAAATCT
This sequence comes from Sinocyclocheilus anshuiensis, assembly GCF_001515605.1. Taxonomy (NCBI): domain Eukaryota; kingdom Metazoa; phylum Chordata; class Actinopteri; order Cypriniformes; family Cyprinidae; genus Sinocyclocheilus; species Sinocyclocheilus anshuiensis. The sequence continues at coordinate 288,217 of NW_015542582.1, forward strand.
TTCAGAATATTAACAAAATCTATAATAGATATAATATCAATGATATTAAATTAAATATCACCCGTTTCCGAACGGTCAAATATTGTGACATTTAAAGCTAATGTTTTAAATTAAAATATTTGGAATAAACAGATATTTAATTAAATTATATTTAATTGAATTTTTCTTGAAAATGTCAGGTAGGCTTATCTACATGCAAACGCAACAAATTATTTATAATGATGTAAACCATTAAAATAAACCTTAAAGATCTTATAGCTCAATCTGAAAACAATGAGCAGTTACAGCATCTCATCAGATGTCAAGACAATCACAAGTGATTTTAGGAAGTCAAAAGGTTTATTTACGTTGTCAGAACAAAGACAATCCATTAATCTGTGATTGACAGGTGATAATCTGAAATATTGACATATCACATCACAAATATCATCCCTTCTGCTGAAACCACGAATCAGTGCTTGAAAACAATAACCTTTAATCTTGAACTTCAAAACTTAAACTAAAAACACAGTAACTGCTGCAGATGGAATTTAAAGCCATAATTCAAGGCAATTTAAATTGACTTTAGATCCAAATCTGATTTTATTTGCACTTAATTTTAAAAGTACACACGTGTTCACCGTGCCATTGGCCACTTTTTAAAGTGGCTTATAAAGTAAACAGGAAAACCAATTACGGGAAAAAAAGGCCTATTACAAAAATATTTCTATTGTACAAACAGATAAACATGAATCACACTCACCGAAGCGCTTGATCCCGTCATAAGAATTGTCCCAGACAACTCCACCTCAAACACAATAAAACAAAAACTACCAAACAATTGTCATACAAACATCAAATCACACACGCATGCACATTTACGATTTACACAACTGTCTCTGTCCAAAAAACACATTCAACTAAACAACAAAAGCTGCCTTTAGAAAACAGAATAAGGCAAATCCCGGGAAAATCTACACACAGAAGGCCAATTTGCATTAAATTATACATTTTATAAGATGAAGAGCTTATCATCAAACAGTGTCCTTAAACTTCAGAGCCCTTTATAATCAAACCTACCTTATCAAATGCATTTAAATATCCCACTACACTGACATTATATCATTATACTCCTTTCATGTGACTATATATGCTTTGTCCTGTAGCTAATCGCACAGTGGAATTACGACTATAAAACACTCGAAAGCTATAAATCAATCACAATTCAAACTCCAGTAGGGAAAAATAGAAATACAAGACATTATTTCTATCCCTGGACTCATTAAAGGGAATCCTAGAAAGGGCTGAAGGAATAAACAAAACAAAAATATATATAGTGCTTTTTTAAATATCAAGAGTAATATTTAAGATGAGGCTGGGAATTATATGAATATTTACACACACGCACAGGAAAGAAAACAACAAGTCAAGTGAACTTTTAAGGGACTAAATATAGTAATAGGGCATTTACTGTACCAGATATTAATTATAATAAATACAGAACGTCTCCTGTAACAGCGATAAAAACGCACAGACCTATACACAGTATGCTTTAAAAGACGCAGAACTTTGCGAAAGCGAGAGAATCGGTGACATGATGAACATTTGCACGGAACGAGTCAATATAATTGTGATTCGAAATTAATCGATATTATGACTGTGTGAATAGTTGAAGTTCATTTTCTGTAAATCCTCTTTATCGCTACACGAGCGATGACGGATTGATTATCGTGCAGCATGCATAACCAACCTATGCAACATAACCAGATCCTAAACACATACGGTAACTAGTACGCTATCACTCACCAGAAATACTATACGATTCTCCTGAGAAATAGTCCATAAAACCTGTCAGTTTTTATTCAAACCGCTATCCAGTACGATTTCGACATCCTAAACCCTTCACGACGACATTAGATTTACAATAAGTTCGAATAAAAAAAATGTAAAAAAGGAGATTTAAGAAAGTAAACCCAAAAATAAATATTTGCTGAAAATGTGCTCATCCTCAGGCCATCCAAGATTAGGATGAGGTTGTTGAGTCCATCAGTTAACATCTTGTGAAGAGGAAAGCTGGATTTGTAGAAAAAAAAAATCCATCAAGACGTTTTCACTTTAATATTGCTTTTTCCAGTGAAAAAAAGTCGTCTGAATTAAGAGAGAAATATGCAGAGATCAGACACCATTTACAAACCAAAACAGTCAAAAACAGTTAATGTCTTAATGATGGATGTGTTTCTTACAAACATGCTGCTTTTGGCTTCTCAAGATGTTAACTGATGGACTGGAGTGGTGTGGATTACTTGTGGATTATTGTGATGTTTTTATCAGCTGTTTGGACTCTCATTCTGACGGCACCCATTCACATCCATTGGTGAGCAGGTGATGTATTGCTACATTTCTCCAAATCTGATGAAGAAACAAACTTATCTACATCTTGGATGGCCTGAGGATGAGCATATTTCAGGAAATTTTCATTTTTGGGTAAACGATTCCTTTAAAGGCGACTTATTTCTATTAATAAATTAAATGGCGCTGCTCAGAGCCCTCTGAGCAAATCTGTATTCAAAAGCGAAGTGGAATCAGTTTCCTGTTCACACTGGGAAACGAATACTCGGATCCGTCTGTCAGAACTCCAGAGGGCCGAGGTCGCTGAAGTCGCAGTCGAACAGCTCGCTGACGCCTTCGTGATCCTCCAGGCCGAAGTGATAGTCCTGGTTGTGTGGCGGAGACAGGCAGATAAAACTGTCCAGTGGGAGGCCCATGGCATCCGTCTCACCGCCCCGCTCCAGAAGGAAGTCAGACGAGTCCAAAGGAGACAAATCGAAATCTGGCATCCCGCAAATGCCCGAAAACGGGTCCGAGTCCAGAAATGACTCTGAAACAGAGAACAAAAATGATTTGATTCATTTGCTCTGCTACAGAAATTAATTTCATATGAAAAACGTAAGATAATTTAATAGAAAAAGAAACACGTAAACAATCAGAGCAAGAATTACTAATTATTAATAGCGCATTTTTATACTTTAAAGGGGTTATGAACTGAGAAACCAAAATTCCCTTGATCTTTTGACATATAAGAGGTCACTGTAACATCCTTTAAGTTTCAGAACTCAAAACTTTGTCATTACTCTAAAAACAGCTTATATTGAAGGCAGTCTGCCGAAACCACAGCTTGTGGAATGTTTTACTCTGATGTAATAGTGTGGATAAGCACCGCCTCCACAGAAGATGACCAACACCTGCTTCTACATCGCTGCCTGTTTAGCCAAGCCTACTGATTCTACATCACTGCCTGTTAAACCCCACCCACCGATTCTACATCACTGCCCGTTTAGCCCCGCCCACCAAATCTACATCACTGCCCGTTTAGCCCCGCCCACCAATTCTACATCACTGCCCGTTTAGCCCCACCCACCAATTCTACATCACTGCCTTGTTCAGCCCCGCCCACCAATTCTACATCACTGCCCGTTTAGCCCCGCCCACCAATTCTACATCACTGCCCGTTCAGCCCCGCCCACCAATTCTACATCACTGCCTGTTCAGCCCCACCTACCAATTCACACATCTAGTGTTTAGAGCGAGGTGAACGCGCAGGTCTACGCAGAAACAATAAAGATGCTCTGAAGACAACAAGATGCTGTGCAGTTTCTGCATTGCCTTCCTTCTGATCCCAGCGTTAGGAAAGAATGAATGAACTTCATTTTTAATAAAGATCCAGATCCAAACTCTGTCCTTTGTTCACTTAATTTTACCGCGGATTCAAACAAGGCACAATTCGACTCGGGATTTTGAAAAAGATTGAAACTGAAAGACGATGCTGTGCTGACTATATTGGATCCGACAGTAATGTCGCAACACAAGTGTGAGTAACTGTTTTTATTACGTGATCACTATTGCTTTGTCTCTTCTTACAGATCGTTTGATATGCATTGAGTTATGCGTTTTATACCTAAATCACAGCAGCATCTATGAGAAATTAATGTACGCCGTTAGCCAATCACAGCAGTGGGCATTTACTTCTGAGTCTACAATCCTCCACAGCTACTCAAACAGAGCGTTCTGATGAGGGGGGTTAAAAACTGGACAGAAAATAGCTTATTACTTCTAAATAATGATGTTCTTTGATGTAAAAATCTTGATAACATTATAAGTGGACCTCAGAGAACAGTACAAAATAAAAACAAAGGCAGTTCATGACCCCTTTAAAATACTTTAAAAATGCACATTTAAATAATTTCAATTGAATGTAAATCTTAAATCTAAAAATGTAAATCATAAATTTGTGTCTAAGATTTACATTTACTATTTAATCACATATTTCTAATATTTTAAAACATCTTATTTTGGAATTAACATGTAATAGTTAAGATTTATGTTTAATATTTATATCATGTGTATTTAATTTGAAAATACCTATATATATTTTTTTTTTCCCATTTAAGATTTGTATTTAAAATGTACACTTAGATTTCATGTTAAAATTTCTATAGAAGATTTACATTTAGGTTTAAAATTCTCCCTATATGGTATTTGTTGTGCTATATATTTATATCCAATCAAAATGTAATTTAATTAATAAATCGTTCGACCGCACCTGTGATTGATAGATAGAGAGATAGATAGATAGATAGATAAGATAGATATATATATATATACATATACACACACTCAAATGATTTATTAAATTAAATTCTGTTGGTAATAGGCACTTACCTAAAGCCAAAAGAAGTTTCGTGGCTTTCAACCTTTTTGATCTGAATGGTGTGTGGAAAACTACTTTTAAACAGAAAACTGCGGAATATTTACGTACATATTTACAGCTGGTCTATTCGGACGGGATTAGCATTACCTGAGGTATTTCTCCAGACCTTTTTACAGAAGGTAAAAGTCGCCGTAATCTTTACTGACATTGTCTGTAATTATTACTGAGACGGCGCATTCGAACGGGACTGAAATCTCTGAGAAGCTCTGGTAATAATTACTTTTACCCCACCTCTCCATGTAAAACTAGTCCCGTCTGAATAGGGCTTAAGATGCTATTGCATGCTTAAACAATCATGCAAACCTGAGTCTGCACCCAGAGGTAAAGGGGAGGAACTGGGGAGAGTAGCCGGCGTTGATGATGTCACTTCCTGTGAGATGGGATCAGCCTGCGGGGCGCTCTGATTGGACGATTTCGCTGGACTACAATCAGTGACTGGACTACAGACCCCAGAACTGTCCTCGGGACACAGAAACACGTCGATCGGGCCTTTGGAGCTCTTGAGTGAAATCTGGTAACCCTGTAATACAGACAGAGCACGAGTTTAAGACATTTAAAGGGACAAGGACACTTTACCAGCATATAGGCGAGTAAGTGTGTGTGTGTTCTCTCACCTCGCTGGGTTCAGACACCTGCATCTGCGTCTCCGGCGGAGCTCGAATCACCATGATGATCTGATCCGGCGGGTTCACTGTGTTACGCAGGTCCTGACATCTAACGTATCCCAGCGTGACTTTCCATTAAAGATCATAATATCCACAAATGATTATGTTAGTCTACTTGAGCTGCCAGGATCATCATTTTCTGTTTCCAGACCGAAGTTCAGCTTCAAACCGCTCATATCTACACCCAAACCATGAAGAAAGACTAAAATAAAGAGCTAAATCTTCTAATTTAATCTTCTATTTAAATGTAGACAATGAGAAAAATAAATCTATATGTATCAAGTATTTAGGGAAAAATATTTAACATTTTATATACATTTAAATCTTAACTATAATTTTAGTCTAAAATAAAGAGGGACAGTTTGAGAAGATCATGCTCTCCCTCTATATACACATAGATAGATAAAGTATAAAGCATTTAGGAAAATATATTAAATATTTACATATTATTACAGTTAAATCTTTAAGCATAACTTTTTATTTTAGTCTAATACATAAGAGTTTAAGGACATTACTGAACCTGTATTTATTATAGTAAGCATTATAATTTAGGTCTAATTTATTGCACATACGTGTATTTTTATTATTTTTATTTTCATTATCTTTATTTTCATTTTTATTTGTTTTTATGTATATTTTTTAGTGCTGTCAAACGATTAATCGCATCCAAAATAAAAGTTTTTGTTTGCATAATGTGTGTTCTGTGTATATTTATTATGTATATATAAATGCACATACAGTATATATTTTGAAAATAGTTACATGTTTATATTCATAAAATTTATATTATAAATAAATATATTTAATATATAAACATAAAATTTTTCTGAAATATATACATGCATGTGTGTGTATTTATATATACATAATAAATATAAACAGCATACATACTTATATTACGTAAACAAAAACTTATTTTGGATGCGATTAATCGTTTGACAGCACTAATATTTTTATTTATTTATTTATTTAT